>NC_066561.1:3099517-3347017 GCF_024679095.1 Eriocheir sinensis
CACGGCAATGAGAATATTCACTAACATCCCTGGCAACGATCTACCTCTCAACCCCCACCCACTGAAGCCTGTCAAGAGAGGTCGAGGGGAACGAGGGCGCCGAGCTGGCAAGGAGAGTTCGGCTCGGCACTTTGCTCTTGGCTAATCACAAGTTGCTGAGGTGGCCGGGTCGGAGGTCGTGAGGGTTCAGCGCTTAACTCATCATCATTACCATTAACTGTTTTCATCTGTCTCCTGTACTTCCGTTTCCTCTTTCTCTTACACCACAGTGGTAAATAAGGTAGGAATCAGCGTTGCCAAATTATCGTACTCATCGCATTGTATTGTCGTAGTTTCTGACTAATGACTATAGCAAAAAAGCACATACAAACGTCAATAAATAGGAGTTTTAACGCTAACTTCAATTTTCTATCGTCATTTGTATAGGTACGAGAGTTTGAGGCTTAAAAAGGATGAATACAATGTGGTGAATACGATAATCTGGCAACCCTGGTAGGAATTCTTAACCCGTCCGCTGCGATTGGCACGGATTTGGCTTTCAGTTGATGCCTAGTGACACATAGCTCCAGGTCTTTCTCTGCCTCTGTGGTGGATAGTGGAGTGTTTCCCATGTGGTATTGGTGTGCTGGATACCCCCTCCCAAGATGCAGGACTTCACACATTTTTCTTCATTGAATTGTAGCAGCCACGTTTTGTTCCACTCGTGTAGCTTGGTGATGTCTTGCTGTAGGAAATCCGCAGCCAAGGGGTTAAGCTGGTATTTTTAAACGTCTGGGCACTATAGGAACAGTAAGTAACTTAGGAGCAGTAAATAGCAGGCTTTTTTTTTTCATTATTGTTTTCTTTTTTTTAAGCCCTTACGCCCTTTTCTCTTTCTCTTACGCCACAGTGGTAAATAAGGTCGGAATTCTTAAGTTGGTGTTCTTAAACGTCTCGGCCCAAGGAGCAGTAAGTAGCGGGGCTTTTTTTTTTCATTATTGTTTTCTTTTTTACGCCCTTGCACTGTCTCCTCTGCTGTAAAAAAACAAAAACAAAAACAAAAAAATAAACAAACAAACATCAGTTCACCTGTTTGACAAGCGTCTCGTTGAAGTTACTGGGCTTTTCACAGACTGCTTGTTGATGCTAGTGATGTTTATTATTATTATCATTATTATTATTATTATTATTATTATCATTTTTTTTTCTTACATCAGAGGACACGGCTCAAGGGCAACAAAAAAAGCACACACACAAAAAAGCCCGCTACTCGCCGCCCCTATAAAAGATAACAGTAAAAAGTAGCCAAAAGAGAGGTCAGTTTCGGCCTCGGCACCCTGAACTGGAAAACCACCCATCAAAACCTGCTTAATCTTCTCTGTGGCCTTAGAAAATAGTTGTAATTGGAGCCTGAAACGTTTATAAATATACAAATATGGACCTCAGACGCTTCCTCCTCTTACCTCAACTAATATCAAAGGCCGAACAGGAGATTAATCGGGTTCTGCTGAGTGTTTTTTTCACATTCATGGTACAGAAGCCTTGTTAAACTATCGCCAGGGTCATTAAACTACCCCTGAAAAGAGAGGAAGACCCAGGACGAGTTGGAAGGGCTGTATTGTGGCGGACGGCAGGGAGAAGAACTTGGACTTTGAAGTGGCGGAGGACAGGGTTAGATGGAGGAGACTCATCAAGAACAGCGACCCCGTATAGAATCGGGATAATAATGTTGCGGAAGAAGAAGATGATTAAACTACCCCTGAAAAGGCCAAACACTCCTACGAAAGCCTTGTCAAACTATCGCCAGGGTCATTAAACTACCCCTGAAAAGGCCAAACACTCCTACGAAAGCCTTGTCAAACTATCGCCAGGGTCATTAAACTACCCCTGAAAAGGCCAAAAACTCCTACGAAAGCCTTGTCAAACTATCGTCGGGGTTATTAAACTACCCCTGAAAAGGCCAAAAACTCTTACGAAAGCCTTTCCAAACTATCGCCGGGGTCATTAAACTACCCCTGAAAAGGCCAAAAACTCTTACGAAAGCCTTGCCAAACTATCGCCGGGGTCATTAAACTACCCCTGAAAAGGCCAAACACTCCTACGAAAGCCTTGCCAAACTATCGCCAGGGTCATTAAACTACCCCTGAAAAGGCCAAAAACTCTTACGAAAGCCTTGCCAAACTATCGCCAGGGTCATTAAACTACCCCTGAAAAGGCCAAAAACTCCTACGAAAGCCTTGCCAAACTATCGCCGGGGTCATTAAACTACCCCTGAAAAGGCCAAAAACTCTTACGAAAGCCTTGCCAAACTATCGCCGGGGTCATTAAACTACCCCTGAAAAGGCCAAAAACTCCTACGAAAGCCTTTCCAAACTATCGCCGGGGTCATTAAACTACCCCTGAAAAGGCCAAAAACTCCTACGAAAGCCTTGTCAAACTATCGCCGGGGTCATTAAACTACCCCTGAAAAGGCCAAAAACTCCTACGAAAGCCTTGTCAAACTATCGCCGGGGTCATTAAACTACCCCTGAAAAGGCCAAAAACTCCTACGGAAGCCTTGCCAAACTATCGCCAGGGTCATTAAACTACCCCTGAAAAGGCCAAACACTCCTACGAAAGCCTTGCCAAACTATCGCCAGGGTCATTAAACTACCCCTGAAAAAGCCAAAAACTCTTACGAAAGCCTTGCCAAACTATCGCCGGGGTCATTAAACTACCCCTGAAAAGGCCAAAAACACTTACGAAAGCCTTGCCAAACTATCGCCGGGTCATTAAACTACCCCTGAAAAGGCCAAAACTCTTACGAAAGCCTTGCCAAACTATCGCCGGGTCATTAAACTACCCCTGAAAAGGCCAAAACTCTTACGAAAGCCTTGCCAAACTATCGCCGGGGTCATTAAACTACCCCTGAAAAGGCCAAAAACTCTTACGAAAGCCTTGCCAAACTATCGCCGGGGTCATTAAACTACCCCTGAAAAGGCCAAAAACTCTTACGAAAGCCTTGCCAAACTATCGCCAGGGTCATTAAACTACCCCTGAAAAAGCCAAAAACTCTTACGAAAGCCTTGCCAAGCTATCGCCGGGGTCATTAAACTACCCCTGAAAAGGCCAAAAACTCTTACGAAAGCCTTGCCAAACTATCGCCGGGGTCATTAAACTACCCCTGAAAAGGCCAAAAACTCCTACGAAAGCCTTGCCAAACTATCGCCAGGGTCATTAAACTACCCCTGAAAAGGCCAAAAACTCCTACGAAAGCCTTGTCGAATGTGTGTGTTTGGCCGAAGAAATGTTTATGAATGTGACCCGAAGTGTTGTATATAATTTCGTGTTGTTCTCAGTAAGTTGTATCCATGTTAACCAAATCAATAAGTGAGTAAATCTTTCTTCAACGTCTTCACTACCTCACCATCTTAATTTCTATCATTGCTAACCATCATTGCTTCCTCGACCTCCTCATACTGGGCAAATTTTCCGTTGATCTTCAGTCAAACCACGATTTCCGCTGGCGTGGTTCTCATATTTCCGTGGTTTTCTGACGTGTCCACGATCTTCCAAAGCTACGGTAGATTTCACTGAAGGACGACGGTATTACTCACCATCATCATCAGCAGCAATAACAACAAATAATTGAGAACCACGCCAGCGGAAATCGTTGACTGAAGATCCACGGAAAATATGCCCAGTGTAATAGCCCCTATACGCATCCATTCTTCGGTCACTTTCTCTTCCTCTTTTGCTCATATTCTTTTGGGGTCTCCGTCAATTACACTTTCTTTTTCTTTCTGTCACTCCTTCAGTCCGCGTCCTGTATCTTCCTTTTATATCTTCATTTTCTCTTCAAGTCCAAATTATTTTTTCCTCAGATTTTAGTCCCCAGCAGTTACGCTTCTTAATTTTCTTTCTGTCACTCCTTCAGTTCGCGTTCTGCATCATTTCCTTTTTCTCTTTAACACATTCCTCCCCCTCCTCCCCCCCCCTCTCTCTCTCTCTCTCTCTCTCTCTCTCTCTGGGGCGTTCAGGAAGATTATAAGGGCGAGAAACGCGTGCATTGAGGTGGTAAAATGCTCCCTACGCTCACCGCCAGCTGGCCCTCAAACATGACAGGACGGGAGGTGGAAGAGGAGGAGGAGGAGGAGGAGGAAGAGTGTTACGGCCGTAATATTAATCTCCCCCATTCCCGTTCCCATTCCATCCCTTTTCCTTGGCTGTGACCCGCAGTTTTAAGCGTCCCCGGGGGGTTGGGGTTGAATAACACTACCTGGAGAGATAGCGGATGGGGTCGAAAAAGTGTCGACTCCGCGGGGTGCGAGGCAGGACATCTTTAGGTTCCCCTTCGTATATTTCATGAATAAATAGTGTTCTGTTTGTTATTATAGAAGAAAATATATTGAAAAGTATCAGAATATTTATATGACTGATATTGTATCGCAAACTTTGCTGAAGTTAATATATTTCTTTTAGTTTGTAAAGACTTGTGTTTCCATTTGATTTTAAACATACAGTTATTCCTGAAGATTTCTTTATAATTGCCCCAAAAATGGCGAAAGACGGCAGATAGATGACTAAATATGGCATTATTATACTAATACTTAACATATACCATAAAAAAGGGCATTTCTTGGTGACCACCTCGATTTAAGACAAAAATGACACCAATGACACGACCTGGCAACCCCGGTGTGGCTGGCCAGGTGTGTGACCAGTCATGCATACCAACCTGTCTCATAAATTAACTTACCCGCGTTACCTGTTATTTACATGTACATCAACAACGCTACTGTTTTGTTTTATGATATATAATGTATATGAATACAATGGTGTGTGAAAAATGCATTATTTATCTCGTTTTCTGTAATTATTGGTTTAAAAGTGCTGCCAACATTATTATGACCTGCGGGCTGGTCTAGTCTGGCCTGCCGGGGACGGGATGGGGCTGTTTACACATACCCCAGACCCGCGTATGGGGATGGGGACGGAAAGGGAATGGGGAAGATTAATACTACGGCCGTTAAGCCCATGAGCCCTTTCCCATCTTCTTTCACTCCAATCCCACCTTCGTGATTGTCTCCTTCACCTTTCCTTTTCTTTCACGCATTCAGGCTCCCATCTTCAGCCTCTCCCTCTTCTTCCTTCTACTCTTCCCCTACAACTTATCCCCCTTCCTCCTGTTCTTACACCTCTACTTCCCATCCACTTCCACCATTCTCTTCCCCTTCATTCCACCTTCACCACCTCCCTCTCTTCCTCTTCACCTCCACCCTTCTCTTCCCCTTCATTCCACCTTCAGCCTCTCCCTCTTCTTCCTCCAACTATCACACCTCTACTTCCTCTCCACTTCCACCATTCCCTTCCCCTTCATTCCACCTTCAGCCTCTCCCTCTTCTTCCTTCTACGTTCACACCTCTACTTCCTCTCCACTTCCACCACTTTCTTCACCTTCATCGGCTCTTTTAAATGACCGGTGTGAATCGACCTCCGTTTGAAAGTAGTTTACCTGTTTTCTTTATTTTCTTACTAAATCAAAATAAGAGAGAATGGCAGGGTGGTCACAATAGGTAAATTCGACCAAGAACTGTTACGCCCCCCCACACACACACCATCCACGGGCAGGCAGGCGGCGTGATCCCCAGAACAACCACACGGGCACCAGTCACTCACAGCGGCCGACAAAGAACACCGAGGGGAGGAGGGAACGAGGCAGGGCGCAAAGGATACACGTTCAACATAGGGCTGGTATTTTAAGACACTTCAACTTCTCACATCAACTATTTCTAAAGGTCAAAGAGGGGATCAATCGGGGTCTAATGAGTGTTTCTTTAGGTTCACGGTACAGAAGAAGGGCTAAACTACCACCAGGGTCATAAAACTACTCCTGGAAATGCCCAAAACTCATACGAAAGCCTTGTCAAATGAGTGTACTTGGGTGAGGAGGTTTAGCAATACGGCCCAAGGTCACAAGGCAAACAGCTGCCAGATTGGGGGTAGCGGGCTGAGCTTTCACGCAGTTATTTGAACCCCGACACCTGTGACTATCTTTTTTAATATGCAGAAGTAAATTACTCCTCTTTGGTTGCCAGATTTTGCAATTATTTTTCTCATATGATAATGGAGGTTTTCTTCTTTATTTACAGTGAAAATTTGTACATTATTAACCCGGTAGCAGCGACGGGCCAAATTTGTGGCTTTACCGTGTACCAGCGACGGGCCAAATTTGTGGTTTTACCATGTAGCAGCGACAGTCCAAATTTGTGGCTTTACCGTGTAGCAGCGACGGGCCAAATTTGTGGTTTTACCGTGTAGCAGCGACGGGCCAAATTTGTGGTTTTACCGTGTAGCAGCGACGGGCCAAATCTGTGGTTTTACCGTGTAGCAGCGACGGGCCAAATTTTTGTTTTTACCGTGTAGCAGCGACGGGCCAAATTTGTGGTTTTACCGTGTACCAGCGACGGGCCAAATTTGTGGCTTTACCGTGTACCAGCGACGGGCCGAATTTTTGCCATAATATAAACCCCTAAAAATAGATAATGCATAAACTGGTCACAAATGCGGTGATATATATTATGAAATGGTTTGTGTGAGTGGTGATTTTTTCTCATTTTTCTTGCTTAGAGGGGCCTTAAGAAACATGATCCCCGCAGCTACCGGGTTAAGTTCTCCTCTTGCATAAAAAAAGGCAAAGTCCTACATGTGCCTTTAGTTGAAACATACTGACTGTGTGTGGATAATTTGATTTCAACATCTGCAAATGCTGAATACACATTATCTTACTGGCAATGAGAATGATTTAATATGTTAAGGAGAAAATATATATCTGTGTAATTCATATTTTTTGTTGCATTCATTTTTTTTTTACATGCCATATTGCTAAATTTGGAATGGAGCCAAATGAGCAGACTCTCTTAAAAGAGTCGGAATTACGATCACTCTTCATCTTAATCTTGCATCTTTCTCTCCTCTCAACATTCTATAAATTCCGTGTATTCACCACCGTAATCTTTCTTCCCTTCATCCTTCTTCTCCCCACTATGGATTTTCTCTTTCCTTTCGCTTCCTCTCCACCGCTCCCTTCCTCATGTTCTTTTCTTCCATACTGTTTCCTAACCACCGTAATCTTTCTTCCCTTCATACTTTTCCCCACTCTCCTTCATCTCTTCCTTCCCGTCTTTCTCACGTCAATAGCAGAATATGGATTTTCTCTTTCCTTTCTCCTCCTTTCCACCGCTCCCTTCCTCATGTTCTTTTCTTCCATACTCTTTCCCATACACCGTAATCTTTCTTCCCTTCATACTTCTTCCCACTCTCCTTCATCTCTTCCCTCCCGTCATGTCACTGGCAGAATATGGATTTTCTCTTTCCTTTCTCTTCCTTTCCACCGCTCCCTTCCTCATGTTTTCTTCCACCAACTTTATTTCCTTGCCCTCCTCCTCTACCACTACCACCACCACCATGTTTTCTTGTATCCACACGAGAATAACAAGAAAAGTGATAAATGAACACAGGCAGGGAGGAGACACACGTACTAGATTCCATGCTTGTCACAATGCAACATGAGCAAACAGGGAACAAAACCACGTGCATAGATCAGAAAATAGTGTGCAAGAACCCCTCGACACAATACCCCAACGAAACACGCGGGAGGGAAGGATAACAGGATAACATCACGCCACGCTGACAGTGCAACAAAGGGGAGACTCTGATAAACCAACGAGCACGAAAACTAAGAGCATCGGACGATCGAGTAACAATAGCAAAGCGAGGCTACTTCATTCAGGAGCACGGAAGAATGACGCGAAGAAAAAGGCCTAGTCACTGTGAGCCATGCACGTAATACCCGTAGTCCTGCAGCCTCTCCAAACTTCTGCTGGGCGTCTCCGTTCCTTCGTTCTTTTCCTCATGTTCTTTTCTTTCATACTCTTTTCTCACTACCAACTTATTTCCGTGCCCTCCTCCTCTACCACTACCACCACCACCATGTTTTCGTTATAACTCCCTCCCGTGAAGACAAGATTAAAGTAATGGTCACGTAGCAACGAGGACAGACTGAGGTTGATAGTCGGTCTTGGTTATGTTGACTGGAGACGGACAAAAGAAATTTACATATATTTACATCGATATTCAACCCACACAGACAATATGGTTCAGACTACAGGCCCGATATTTTGGCAGATTTTTTTTAAGGGGGGGGGGTTAGAGGGCATCATAAGTATGCATGCGCAGGGAGGGACTAGAAAAAATAACAACAACAACATTTTAGGGTCATTTTGAGGCCGATATAGAAATCATTAGAGGTGCTATAGCCCCAGTAGCCCCTTCAGCAATTACGGCCCTAAAAGCTAAGTGAAAAAAGAAAAGCGGGATGCAACACGAATGGCTTGATGCTAAACTTAACGAAAAGAGGAAGGGAAAACGAAGACAAAAAGCTAGATGAAAAGAAAAGAGGGATACAGAAGTAAATGGTAAAAGCAAAATGAAAATAAAACAAAAGAGGGATGTAAAACGAAAGATGCAAGATGAAAAGAAAAAAAGAGAAGTCTAAAAGCTAAATGAAAAGAAAAGAAAGAGAAAAGAAAAAAACGAAAGGCAAAAAAATTGAACGAAAAGAAACAAAAAGAAAAGAGGGATGAAAAACGAAAGAAAAAGAAGAGGGGTGCAAAACGAAAGGCTAAAAGTTAGATGGAAAAGAAAAGCTATATGAAAAGAAAAGTCACCAAGAGCGCAAAGTGAAAAGTTAAGAGAAATTAAATAAAAAGAGGGATGCCAACAGCATCTGGTGTTCCCAGGCGGTCACCCATCCAAGTACTATCCAGACCCAACGTCGCTTAACTTCGCTGATCGGACGAGAAGCGGTGTTTTCAACGTGGTGTGGCCGTTGACGAGAAATGTAAACTGGCTTTCATCTTTGAGGCAGATAACACAGGTAAACACATGCCAGCGCTTGGACCGGGCGAAGTAGTGAAGGTTTGTTAAGTTGGTCCTGATGTTTGAGCCAGGTGACACAGGTAAACACATGCCACCGCTTGGACCGGGCGAAGTAGTGAAGGTCTGTTAAGTTGGTCCTGATGTTTGAGCCAGGTAACACAGGTAAACACATGCCAGCGCTGGGACCCCGGTGAAGTAATGAAGCTTTGTTAGTTTCCTTCAACCTCCAGGAAATGTACGTCATGAATTTACCAGGAGTTATTATGATACAAGCTTTTCATGGCACAAAACTGAACTACACACACACACACACACACACACACACACACACACACACACACTTATTCAGTGATTTAGGGTGTAATTAGGCCATGGGACCACGGCCTCTAAGGACTAAGGAAAGCTGATCGATTGCTTGTGCCTGTTGTTAAATGTTTCTCCTTGTATGCTGTGCCAAACGGTCATTGGAAGTGAAAATAAATAAATAAATGAATAAATAAATAAAGTTACGTAACCAGCGTCACAAATTTCAAGAAAGACGTGGATGTTGTATAAAAAAGCTCTCTAATAATCTGCTTAACAATCATGTTCTTAAGAAAAATAAAAGTAAGACATTTGCTGTGGCGGGGGGTGGGGGGGGAAGGGAGCTTTTTTTTTTTGCTATTGAACTGTTTCCTTTGCTGTAAAAAAAAAAAAAAAAAGAGGAATAAAAAGGAAAAGAAAAGGAACCTAACTAAACACACCAGCAGCTTACAAAGTGCCCCCACCATGTTACGGCACACTTTTTACGTAAAACGAGAAGCTAAAAGCTAAAGGAGAAGATAAGAAAAGAGAACTTCCTAGCAAAATTAAAGGCTAAAAACTAAAAGAAAAGAAAAGAGGGATGTAAACAAGGCTAAATTAAAAGAGGGATGCAAAACGAAAGGATAAATGCTAAATTGAAAGAAAACAGGGATGAAATACGAAAGGCTGGAGCTAAATGAAAATAAAAAAGAAAGAAAAATGAAAAAAGAAAGGCTAAAAGAAGACAAAAGAGAAAGAAGAAAAAATGGTAAACGAAAGGCTGAAAGCTGAATGAAGAGATAGGAGAAAAAAAGAAAAAGAGAAAGACTAAAAGCTAAATGAAAAGAAAAAAAGGATGCAAAACGAAAGGCTAAAAGCATATAAAAAGAAAGGAAGAAAGAGGGATGCACAACGAGAAAACTAACAAACAAAAAGAAATGAAATAAAAAGAGGGATGCCAACAGCATCTGGTGTTCCCAGGCGGTCACCCATCCAAGTACTATCCAGACCCAACGTCGCTTAACTTCGCTGATCGGACGAGAAGCGGTGTTTTCAACGTGGTGTGGCCGTTGGCGAGAAAAGTAAACTGGCTTTCATCTCTAAGGCAGGTAACACAGGTAAACACATGCCAGCGCTTCGACCGGGTGAAGTAGTGAAGGTTTGTTAAGTTAGTCCTGATGTTTGAGCCAGGTAACACAGGTAAACACATGCCAGCGCTTGGACCGGGTGAAGTAGTGAAGGTTTGTTAAGTTGGTCCTGATGTTTGAGCCAGGTAACACAGGTAAACACATGCCAGCGCTTGGACCGGGTGAAGTAGTGAAGGTTTGTTAAATTGGTCCTGATGTTTGAGGCAGGTAACACAGGTAAACACATGCCAGCGCTTGGACCTCGGTGAAGTAATGAAGGTTTGTTAAGTTGGTCCTGATGATTGAGCCAGGTGACGCAGGTAAACGCCAGCGCTTGGACCGGGTGAAATAGTGGAGGTTTGTTAAGTTGCTCCTTATGTTTGAGCCAGGTAACACAGGTAAACACATGCCAGCGCTTGGACCGGGTGAAGTAGTGAAGGTTTGTTAAGTTGGTCCTTATGTTTGAGGCAGGTAACACAGGTAAACACATGCCAGCGCTTGGACCGGGTGAAGTAGTGAAGGTTTGTTAAGTTGGTCCTGATGTTTGAGCCAGGTAACACAGGTAAACACATGCCAGCGCTTGGACCGGGTGAAGTAGTGAAGGTTTGTTAAGTTGGTCTTGATGTTTGAGCCAGGTAACACAGGTAAACACATGCCAGCGCTTGGACCGGGTGAAGTAGTGAAGGTTTGTTAAGTTGGTCTTGATGTTTGAGTCAGGTAACACAGGTAAACACATGCCAGCGCTTGGACCGGGTGAAGTAGTGGAGGTTTGTTAAGTTGGTCCTGATGTTTGAGCCAGGTAACACAGGTAAACACATGCCAGCGCTGGGACCCCGGTGAAGTAATGAAGGTTTGTTAGTTTCCTTCAACCTCCAGGAAATGTACGTCATGAATTTACCAGGAAGAGTTATTATGATACAAACTTTTCATGGCACAAAACTGAACTACACACACACACACACACACACACACACACACACACACACACACACACACACTTATTCAGTGATTTAGGGTGTAATTAGGCCATGGGGCCAAGGCCTCTAAGGACTAAGGAAAGGTGATCGATTGCTTGCGCCTGTTGTTAATTGTTTCTCCTTGTATGCTGTGCCAAACGGTCATTGGAAGTAAAAAAAAAAAAAAAAAAAAAATATATATATATATATATATATATATATATATATATATATATATATATATATATATATATATATATATATATATATATATATGAATAAATTAATATAGTTACGTACCCAGCGTTACAAATTTCAAGAAAGACGTGGATGTTGTATAAAGAAGCTCTCTAATGATCTGCTTAACAATCATGTTCTTGAGCAATATAAAAGTAAGACAGAAATGGATGTTACTATAGTCTGTTCACAAGTCTGATCCAAGCTGACAACATAAACCTATTCTTCATATCAGACCCAATGACATCGATTTTCGCAACTATCTTTCAAACGAAGACTCGGATCAGCATGGGACTTTGGCACAGATTGTTTCACACACTCCGCTAATTTTTGACGCTATTGTGCAATGCCAGATGCGGTTAATTATGGCGTTTACTCTTGACTGTGATGGCAAAACCTGCGTGAGCCACTTACACATTCGAACAAGTGAGGCGTGACGTATTTGTGACGTGTATCCACCACCTACCTCCACCCCTGGCTTCCCCTACTCCCATCCCTCCCTCCTACCATCCTCCTTTTCCCTCCGCACTCTCTCCCCCCGCCCTCTTTCTCCCGCATACCTCCCCCCCCCCCCTCTCTCTCTCTCTCAGTGCACATGCGATGTGAAGCGTTGCACACATATGACTTGTCTACAATGGCGGATAACTCGAAAGTATATGCTAAGTATGGTAGGGTGTTTTATGCACACGACCCTGATTCCTGTTCCAGCGTAACTGGATGTTGCTTAAGTGTTGTATGAGGTTTGTGTGGCAATTATACACCCATTGAAAGTTGTACGAGTATATGACCCTCATTCCCACAGGTTATGTTGAGCCTATGATGGGATGAAGCACGTAGCTGACGCTTGATCATTTATAGGAAATCGCGTAAGAGACGGAAAGGAATGACGTTGGAATTGAAGCGGGAATTCATTGCAGAGTAAAAATGTGAAACGAAATTGGAGAAATATATGAATAATTTATTCTGATGTTAGGAAAAGACTGCCATACGATATGTGTTCATGTAGATATGTTAAAAAGTCATAGCACACAAAAATAGACAGCGAGTATATGACGGGTGGATTAATAATGTAAATAACTGACCACATAGGCTGTTACCTCAACATTCATCACCATCGACAAACAGGTCATCCTCGTCATCACTGTTGTAGTCCAGTAAATCTAGCATAAAATTGTGCCCAACCTAAAACAAATTGCAATAGATTGTTTCTCACTTCTGAGTGACTTGACTAGTCCTCAGGTACATCATACTAAAAATCCCCATGAATCCATGTGGTGGAAGGGGGTCAACGGCGGCCATTTTGGAATTTTCTTAAAAGTCATATATCTGGTAAAATAATAGTTTTATCAGGAAACACAACTCAATAAAAATTGTTCAGAATTGATTGTTTTATAGCAATGGCAGGTTATTTTACAAAGATAAATAAATATATAGGAAAAAATAATAAAATATTAAATTTTGATTGCTGATTTTATTTTCAAAGACATATTCCTCAGAACTAGTGGCATCCATGACAAAATGCATCGAAGTAAAAATTGTAAAACAAACTTTCCTCTTTTGAAATATATATACAAGTTTATGCATATTTTAAAAATTGACAAAGTTATGAGGGAAAATATACAGAAAGCCAAGATTGTTGCTTGCTTCTTACTGGTGCATCCCAGTCAGCTGATCGCCTGACTCGCTCAGTACAGAGCATGAAGAATGTGGAAGGTGGCAACACGTGATATTCCCATATCATCACTTTTCTTGTAAGTATGTTGCTACCTACGTCATTAATGGCTTTTATAATATTACAAGTGCTAAGTTAACATACTGGCAAAGTGATGATATTATTATTATTATTATTATTATTATTATTATTATTATTAGTAGTAGTAGTAGTAGTAGCAGTTGTAGTAGTATTGTTGCTGTTGTTTTGTTGTTGCTGCTGCTGTTGTAAGTAGTAGTAGTAGTAGTAGTAGTAGTAGTAGTAGTAGTAGTAGTAGAGCACAGAAAATGTTAAAAGAATTAATGACAAATATTAGGTTAGTCTAATAAATTTACAGTGTAGCCTATTGTATACAGGTTGTGACACGAGTTTTGCAAATACTTTTAGAGGTGAAAGCACGTGTTATTTTAAGTTGGAGATGCTCTATGATCATATGCTATTAATTTTGAACACCATAGCTTAGGAGAGTTATAGTTATTATTATTATTATTATTATTATTATTATTATTATTATTATTATTATTATTATTATTATTATTATTATTATTATTATTATTATTATTATTATTATTATTATTATTATTATTATTATTATTATTATTATTATTATTTTATTATTATCATTATTATTATTATTATTAGTAGTAGTAGCATTGTTGTTGTTTTGCTGTTGCTGCTGCTGTTGTAAGTAGTAGTAGTAGTAGTAGTAGTAGTAGTAGTAGTAGTAGTAGTAAATTAGCACATTTATTCAATTTCAATAGTTTATTATTTTTTCAAATGGGTTTAGGAGAACAGACAACATTAATAATAAATTACTACATCAGAAATTAAGTTTCATTATTTGTAAGATGAAAAAAAAACTTTTTTGTGCAATTTGGTTTCTGAAATGAAGGGAAAAAAACCTTTTCATAGCATGACACTAATTATTACTAAGTGTTGAGAAACATTATAATGTAATAAATTTTAAGGTTTGACTGGAGGTATTTATTATTATTTTTTTAAGGATGGCTTTTTGTATATTTTCCCTCATAACTGTCAATTTTTAAAATATGCATAAACTTGTATATATATTTCAAAAGAGGAAAGTTTGTTCTACAATTTTTACTTCGATGCATTTTGTCATGGATGCCACTAGTTCTGAGGAATATGTCTTTGAAAATAAAATCAGCAATCAAAATTTAATATTTTATTATTTTTTCCTATATATTTATTTATCTTTGTAAAATAACCTGCCATTGCTATAAAACAATCAATTCTGAACAATTTTTATTGAGTTGTGTTTCCTGATAAAACTATTATTTTACCAGATATATGACTTTTAAGAAAATTCCAAAATGGCCGCCGTTGACCCCCTTCCACCACATGGATTCATGGGGATTTTTAGTATGATGTACCTGAGGACTAGTCAAGTCACTCAGAAGTGAGAAACAATCTATTGCAATTTGTTTTAGGTTGAACCCTAGATTTACTGGACTATTGATGCTGATGCAGACGGGATATAATTTCTATCTATCTGCCATTAATTCAAGTCACACGTGTGCATGGATTCATATCTCGTCGTGTAGAGAGAGAGAGAGAGAGAGAGAGAGAGAGAGAGAGAGAGAGAGAGAGAGAGAGAGAGAGAGAGAGAGAGCTAGAGAGAGAGAGAGAGAGAGAGAGAGAGAGAGAGAGAGAGAGAGAGAGAGAGAGAGAGAGAGAGAGAGAGAGAGATTTACATAGATAGATTTACATAGAAAATCAGACCACACAGACCCCATGGTCCAGACTTGGTGGTCTGTCCTTAAACCTAAGTGATTTTACATTAAATAGAAGGTTCCAAAACGTTGCATTTCTACTCTAGTTGATATTAAGTTGAAGGAAGTGACGGTCGAGCTTATTTTTGAAGGAGTCAATCGTGTTACACTGGACCACTGATGGTGGAAGCTTATTCCATTCTCCCACTACAACGTTGGTGAAGAAAAATTTGGTGCTGTCTGAGTTTACTTGTCTACATCTGAGTTTTACGCCATTGTTCCTCGTGCGCAGTGTCATCGATCATAAACAATGCTGATCTGTCTACATTCGTGAAACCATTAAGTATTTTAAAACATTCGATCAGTTTTCCTCGGAGGCGACGTTTCTCAAGAGAGAACATGTTAAGGGTAGAAAGCCTTTCTTCGTATGATTTGTTGCGCAAGGAAGGGATCATTTTTGTTGCCCGACGCTGAACACCTTCTAATTTAGCAATATCCTTTTCATGGTGGGGAGACCAAAACTGTACCGCATATTACAAGTGGGGTCTGACTAAACTATTGTAGAGCGGAGTATTATATCTTCATTCTTGAATAAAAAAGTTTCTTTTAATGAAGCCCAACATTCTGTTTGCTTTATTTGCTGCATTGATGCATTGCTGTGAGAATTTGAGGTTTGACGCGATTTTGACCCCAAGTCTTTGACGCATTGAGAGAGAGAGAGAGAGAGAGAGAGAGAGAGAGAGAGAGAGAGAGAGAGAGAGAGAGAGAGAAGGGGGGGGGGAGGGGGGAGGTATGGGGGAGAAAGAGGGATGGGAGCAGGGGAATCCAGGGGTGGGGTTAGGTGGTGGATACACGTCACAAATACGTCACGCCTCACTTGTTCGAGTGTGTAAGTGGCTCACGCAGGTTTTGCCATCACAGTCAAGAGTAAACGCCATAATTAACCGCATCTGGCATTGCACAATAGCGTCAAAAATTTGCAGAGTGTGTGAAACAATCTGTGCCAAAGTCCCATGCTGATCCGAGTCTTCGTTTGAAAGATATTTGCGAAAAACGGTGTGTCATAGGGTCTGATATGGATAGTGTTTTAGTAAGCGTGTTCGTAAGCACAGTGCAGAGAGTGCTGCGTGAGATAAACACAAACAGAGGTTAAAGAAAACTTGGAGGCCATAGCAGTAGCCACTCAGCACTCGACTTGCAAACACGCTTAGGTCTATGTTGTCAGCTTGGGTCGGACTTAGGTGAACAAACTATATAACCACCATCGCCCTTCATCCGTATTTCCACCTGCCTGCGACTTGACCTCCTTCAGGAGAGGAGTATCGAGACACCTCTCATCCCGAAACTGACTTCTTTTGGTCACTCCTCAATGCTTCTTTTAATGGGAGAACTGATGTTTTTTTTTTTGCTATCGAACTGTTTCCTTTGCAGTATAAAAAAATGGAAAATAAAAGAAAAACTAACTAAACACACCAGCAGCTCACAAAGTACCCCCACCATGTTTTTACACACACTTTTCCCGTAAAACGAAAAGCTGAAAGCTAAAGGAGAAGATAAGAAAAGAAAACTTCCTAGCAAAATTAAAGGCTAAAAACTAAAAGAAAAGAAAGGAGGGATGTAAACAAGGCTAAATTAAAAGAGGGATGCAAAACGAAAGGCTAAAAGCTAAATTGAAAGAAAACAAGGATGAAATACGAAAGGCTAAATAAAAAGAAAAAAAAAGAAAAAAATGAACAAAACAAAAGTGTAAAAGAAAACAAAAAAGAAAGGAAAAAATGGAAAAACGAAAACCTAAAAGCTAAATTGAAAGAAAACAGGGATAAAACACGAAAGGATGGAGGTAAATGAAGATAAAAAAGAAAGAAAAATTGAAAAAAGAAAGGCTCAAAGAAGACAAAAGAGAAGGAAGAAAAAATGGTAAACGAAAGGCTGAAAGCTGAATGAAGAAATAGGAGAAAAAAAGAAAGACTAAAAGCTAAATGAAAAGAAAAAAAAGGAAGTAAAACGAAAGGCTAAAAGCATATGAAAAGAAAAGAAGAAAGAGGGATGCACAACGAGAAAAGAAAAAAAAAATGAAATCAAATAAAAAGAGGGATGCCAACTGCATCTGGTGTTCCCAGGCGGTCACCCATCCAAGTACTATCCAGACCCAACGTCGCTTAACTTCGCTGATCGGACGAGAAGCGGTGTTTTCAACGTGGTGTGGCCGTTGACGAGAGAGGTGAACTGGCTTTCATCTTTGAGGCAGGTAACACAGGTAAACACATGCCAGCGCTTGGACCGGGCGAAGTAGTGAAGGTTTGTTAAGTTGGTCCTGATGTTTGAGCCAGGTGACACAGGTAAACGCCAGCGCTTGGACCGGGTGAAGTAGTGGAGGTTTGTTAAGTTGCTCCTTAGGTTTGAGCCAGGTAACACAGGTAAACACATGCCAGCGCTGGGACCCCGGTGAAGTAAAAATAAATTAATTAATTAATAAAGAAATAAAGTTACGTAACCAGCGTAAAAATTTTCTAAATCGAAAGGCTCAGCTAAATGGAAAAAAAAAAAAAAAGGCACGGAAAACGAAATGCTTAATGAAAAGAAATGGTGAAAAACGAAAGTCCAAAAGCTAAATAAAACGAAAAGATGGATGCAAAGCGAAAGGCTAAGACCTTGATGAAAAGAAAAGAGGAATGCAAAAGAAAGGCTAAAAGCTAAATGAAAAGAAAAGAAGAGGGGTGCAAAACGAAAGGCTAAAAATTAAATGGAAAAGAAAAAAAAAGAATACATAACGAAAGGCCGAAAGCAATATGAAAAGAAAAGAGTCACCAGGAGCGCAAAGTGAAAAGTTAAAAGAAATTAAATAAAAAGAGGGATGCCAACCAGGGTTGGATCAAATACTGATTTTTTATAAGTCAAATACAAATACATATACTTTTGTCACCAAGGCGCCAGGGCCAGACGAAGTTTTCCCCAGGGTAATAAAGGAATGTGAAACTGAAATAAGTGGGCAGTTAACAGAAGTATTTAGGAAGTCGCTAGACACAGGGGTGGTGCCTGTTTCATGGAGGCAGGCACACGTTATTCCAATATTTAAGAAGGGTGAGAAATCTTCTATGGAGAACTATAGGCCGATTAGTTTGACGTCAGTTATAGGTAAAATGATTGAGTCAATAATAGCCAATAGTATTAGGGACCATATTGACAGGCATAATTTAATTCACGACTCACAGCATGGGTTTATTAAAGGTAAGTCGTGCCTCACTAATCTTATATCCTTTTACAATAGAGTATACGAGGCAGCTGACAATGATGAGAGCTATGATGTAGTTTATCTTGATTTTAGTAAGGCCTTCGATAAGGCACCTCACCAGAGACTGTTGAATAAAGTCAGGGCTCATGGGATAAGAGGGAAGGTATTTGATTGGATTAAGGCGTGGATTAGCAACGGGAAACAGAGGGTTACCATTAACGGTAAGAAATCCGAATGGGGTAATGATACCAGTGGGGTTCCTCAAGGTTCAGTTTTAGGCCCGCTTTTATTCATTATCTACATCGATGACAGAGACAATGGGAAAACTAGTGAGATAGGTAAATTTGCAGATGACACCAAAATAGGACGCACTATTAGGACAGGGGAGGACGCTAGAGCACTGCAGGAGGATCTCAACAAACTGTCAGCTTGGTCAGAGAAATGGCAGATGAATTTTAACATCACCAAGTGTAGCGTACTTAGTGTAGGAACACGCAACCCATTACCAGGGTTGGATCAAATACTGATTTCTTATAAGTCAAATACAAATACAAATACTTTTGTTCGGGATTCCAAAAATACAAATACAAATACAAATACTTTTATTCCTGAATTTAAAAAAAAAAATACATATACAAATACTTCTATTCCTGAATCTAAAAATAGAAATACAAATACAAATATTTTTATTCCTGAATCTAAAAATACAAATACAAATACAAATACTCCTATTCCAGATTTCAAAGATACAAATAAAAATACTCCTGAAATTATACAAAAAATATAGATACTTTTTTCACAAGTTTACATTTCACATCATAATTGCATTTCATCATCATTAATGCCCGGAAGGTTTCCAGGCCGAGTTTTGCTCGCTCAGGAGTGTAAAAATTGCCGGCCTTACTAAACACCCTCTCAGATGGTGCCGGTAACCAACAGGTTCTTGCCCACCACAAGCTCAAAGGGTCAACGGAGCGGAGATGAGTACCTACCGCAGCCACACACAGCTATTTTTTTTTTACAGCAAAGGAGACAGCACAAGGGCACACAAAAAGGAAACAACAATAAAAAAAAACCGCTACTCGCTTCTCCTGTAAAGAATCCGAAGAGGTGGCCGAAGGAGCCGTCAACTACGTGAGAATATAGCGTAAGAAGAATATATGCACCGCCTTTAACTTTACCTTCAGTTTTCTTCCTTTGGTGTCATGGCTAAGTGCAATGGTTAACACACATATACTCTCTCTCTCTCTCTCTCTCTCTCTCTCTCTCTCTCTCTCTCTCCGCCAAGGTCTTGCAGCGCTTGGAGACCCGAGTCAAGTGATCACTGAAACTGGTCGTCAGTTATTCTCTGTTTTGGTTCTTTTTTTTTCTTCAACGTCTGCTGCGTAGTCATCGAAACGGCCGCCTCTGTGTTAAGGCTGAACTTGACTGAAAAAAAAAGGTTCAGGTTTCTTTCAAGGACACACACACACACACACACACACACACACACGCACACACTTAACAGGACTGAAACGCGTATTCCCACTCTTTCCTCACCCCTACTATTCTCTCTCTCTCTCTCTCTCTCTCTCTCTCTCTCTCTGTAAAGTACGTAACAATAGAGAGCGGAGAATGAGTTTTAAACGCTCGACGAAGTTTAAGAAATGTGCCGTAAGGTTGTGACGGAAACTGAAGTGCTAAAAGGTGCCGCCTCGCTAGCTACTGCGTACTACTTGCTGCTATACTGTTATCATCATTATTGAGCACCGTGAATGGGCTATACCCGGAAGAGTACAAATATCAGTAGTTATACAAAGTCTCTAACTCTGCCACATCCAAGACACAGATAATCAAAAGGATAAAGATTGGGGAGCAGCGACGTAGCGATCTTTTTTTTTCTGTATCCTCTTATTTTGGCCCTTGAGCTTTCTGTCTTGTGTTGAGAAAAAAAAAAAAGAAAAAAACAACAACTGCCAAGTCTTTACCTCATCGATTTCCATTTTTTTTTTTTGCAAACTCTTTATCATTGTTAGCTACCATTTATTATTATTTTTTTTACTTGACGCTTTTCTTCGTTTTATTTTTTGGCTGCAGAGGGGGAAGGGGGGGAACCATTATAATCCAAATTCTTCCTATTACTCTGTCCTGCCTCCCCCCTCCCTCCCTCCCTCCCTCCCTCTTCTTGCCTCCCTGCCCCCGTCCTTCCCTTCCAGCTCAAGGTCGGACCGGAACGAAGGACTACACAATGAAAACAAATTTGTGGCAGGAAAACGTGTAGGTAGAACTGACCATGACTGATGACGGACTAGATAAGTAAACAAATAAATAAAAGGAACAAATAAGATAAACAAATAAAAGATACAGAGATAGAACTTATTTTTATTTTATATTAAGGACTACACAATGAAAACAAATTGTGGCAGGAAAACGTGTGGGTAGAACTGACCATGACTGATGACGGACTAGATAAGTAAACAAATAAATAAGAGGAACAAACAAGATAAACAAATAAAAGATACAGATATAGAACTTATTTTTATTTATGCGGATTTTTTGTTTCTTTATCTACTTTTGCCCTTGAGCTGCTTCCTTAACTGCAAAAAGAAAAAAAAAGAGGGATAGATAAACATAATGATAGATAGCCATGCAGATAAATAGATAACGAGTCAAAGACGTGTTCGATCGTTAGATGTTTTGATAGTTAGTTAGTTAATAGGTAGTCCAATAGTACCCTTGTATAGTATCCTTAGTTAGATAGGTAGTTTAATAGTTAGACAGTTTAAATTAGTTAGTTAGTTCGTTAATTTTACTGTATTCTGTATTTGTTTATTTATTTATTTATTTGGATTATTTTTTTGTTTTTGTTTTATTTTATTTTGGTGTTTTTCTTTTTCTTTTTGTTTCTTTTTCCTTTTCTTTATCTTTTTCTTTGTTTTCTTGCTGCTGTTTTTTTTCTTTTTTGATGTTCTGTTATTTCATATCATCCTCTTGTTGATGTTCCTTGGTCTGGGTGAGCCGCTTTCCTCCCAGAAGAGACCCACCCATAATTTTGGTGATGTTAGTTAGGGGCCGAAAGGTGGATGATGTTTCTTATATTTTTCTTCTCTTGATGTGTTTTTCTTCTTGTTTTAGTTTTCCGATGTTTTTTACTGTTCTTTTTCTTCTTATTTCTTTTCTTCGTGTTTTTTAATGTTCTTTTATTTCACATCATCCTCTTGTTGATGTTCTTCGTTGGTCTGGGTGAGCCGCTTTCCTCCCAGAAGAGACCCACCCATAATTTTGGTGATGTTAGTTAGGGGCCGAAAGGTGGATGATGTTTCTTATGTTTTTCTTCTTTTGATGTGTTTTTCTTCTTGTTTTTGTTTTCCGATGTTTTTTACTGTTCTTTTTCTTCTTATTTCTTTTCTTCGTGTTTTTTAATGTTCTTTTATTTCACATCATCCTCTTGTTGATGTTCTTCGTTGGTCTGGGTGAGCCGCTTTCCTCCCAGAAGAGACCCACCCATAATTTTGGTGATGTTAGTTTTGGGCCGAATGGTGGATGATGTTTCTTTGTATGTTACTTTTCTTGATGTTGTTCTGTTATTGCTGTTACTTTTCTTTTGCGATGTTTTTTTGCTCTTTTTTCCCCTATTTTTTGGTGTTCTTTTCTATATCATCCCTCTTTGATGTTCTTTGGTCTGGGTGAGCCTCTTTCTCCCCAGAAAAGACCCACCCATAATTTTGGTGATGTTATTTTGGGGCCGAATGGTGGATGATGTGTCTTTGTATGTTACTTTTCTTGACGTTGTTCTGTTATTGTTGTTACTTTTCTTTTGCGATGTTTTTTTCTCTTTTTCCCATTTTTTTGGTGTTCCTTTCTATATCATCCCTTTTTGATGTTCTTTGGTCTGGATGAGCCTCTTTCTCCCCAGAAAAGACTCATCCATAATTTTGGAGATGCTAGGGCCTGAAGGTGGATGATCTGTGTTTTTTATTTTATTTTCTTGATGTTTTGTTACTATATTTTCCTTTTTCTGGTGTTCCTTTTTATTTTCCTTTTCTTTGGTGTTCCCATCACGTGGATTGTCTACGACATCTAACGAGCACCACAAGCCCCGGTTTATTGTTCGGAGTTTGCTCTCCTAGGCAGACTGCCTACCACGGCTGACGAGCTCCACCTGCCCCGGTTTATTGTTCGGAGTTTGCTCTCCTAGGCAGACTGCCTACCACGGCTGACGAGCTCCACCTGCCCGGGTTTATTGTTCGGAGTTTGCTCTCCTAGGCAGACTGCCTACCACGGCTGACGAGCTCCACCTGCCCGGGTTTATTGTTCGGAGTTTGCTCTCCTAGGCAGACTGCCTACCACGGCTGACGAGCTCCACCTGCCCGGGTTTATTGTTCGGAGTTTGCTCTCCTAGGCAGACTGCCTACCACGGCTGACGAGCTCCACCTGCCCGGGTTTATTGTTCGGAGTTTGCTCTCCTAGGTGAATTGCCTACCACGGCTAACGAACCTCACCTGCCCGGGTTTGTAATCGGAGTTTGCTCTCCTAGATGAAATGCTTTCGCTAACGACCTCCACCTGCCCGGGTTTGTAATCGGAGTTTGCTCTCCTAGGTGAACTGCTCACGCTAACGACCTCCACCTGCCCGGTTTTGTAATCGGAGTTTGCTCTCCTAGATGAACTGCTTTCGCTAACGACCTCCACCTGCCCGGGTTTATTGTTCGGAGTTTGCTCTCTAGGTGTACCTATGACGGCTCACGAGCCCAACCTGCCCGGGTTTATTGTTCGGAGTTTGCTCTCCTAGGTGTATTACCTATGACGGCTCACGAGCCCAACCTGCCCGGGTTTATTGTTCGGAGTTTGCTCTCCTAGGTGAATTGCCTACCACGGCTAACGAACCTCACCTGCCCGGGTTTGTTGTTCGGAGTTTGCTCTCCTAGGCAGATTGCCTACCACGGCTAACGAGCCCCACCTGCCCGGCGTTGTAGCCGAAAGATCTCCGGCACCTCCGTTGGGGTCCCGATGGACGCCGAGGCGCCCTGCCGGGAGCCCTCCAGTCCTGCCATGCTCGCCTGGGAGACCTTGGGCTCGCTGGCGCTCCACCGCCCCGCCGATTCGAATAGGGCGGATGCAAAAACTCTTAAAACTACCAGACTGGATTATAAAATTAATCATAAATGCCGTGAAGGCGCCGGTCACCGCGTTTATCGGTTCTTGGATGAAGGACCGATGGGCCTCGGGGACGCGCACAAGCATCATAAGGAATCCTCGCCGCGGCTTCCTGTGCAGCATCCTTTTCCCTTTTCTTTCCTACTTCCAATTTTTCTTTTTGATTATATTTTCTTTCTCTGATTGACTGATTGATTGATTTTACATAGTAAGAATTGGTTCACCAATTAACGTCTTTCAGGTACATTGCATTCACACACCTGCTGAGGGAGAACACCAGTGAGCGTGTTGACTCACGAGGACGGTCCACTAATGTTTCCTAACAGAGAGAGAGAGAGAGATTTACATAGATTTACATAGAAAATCAGACCACACAGACCCCATGGTCCAGACTTGGTGGTCTGTCCTTAAACCTAAGTGATTTTACATTAATCGAGAGAGAGAGAGAGAGAGAGAGAGAGAGAGAGAGAGAGAGAGAGAGAGAGAGAGAGAGAGAGTATATGTGTGTTAACCATTGCACTTAGCCATGACACCAAAGGAAGAAAACTGAAGGTAAAGTTAAAGGCGGTGCATACGCTATTCTTCTTACGCTATATTCTCACGTAGTTGACGGCTCTTTCGGCCACCTCTTCGGATTCTTTACAGGAGAAGCGAGTAGCGGGCTTTTTTTTATTGTTGTTTCCTTTTTGTGTGCCCTTGTGCTGTCTCCTTTGCTGTAAAAAAAAAAAAAAAATAGCTGTGTGGCTGCGGTAGGTACTCATCTCCGCTCCGTTGACCCTTTGAGCTTGTGGTAGGCAAGAACCTGTTGGTTACCGGCACCATCTGAGAGGGTGTTTAGTAAGGCCGGCAATTTTTACACTCCTAAGCGAGCAAAACTCGGCCTGGAAACCTTCCGGGCATTAATGATGATAAAATGCAATTATGATGTGAAGTGTAAACTTGTGAAAAAAGTATCTCTAAATTTTTTGTATAATTTCAGGAGCATTTTTATTTGTATCTTTGAAATCTGGAATAGGAGTATTTTTATTTTTATTTTTATTTTTAGATTCAGGAATAGAAGTATTTCTATTTCTATTTGTATTTTTAGATTCAGGAATAGAAGTATTTCTATTTGTATTTATATTTTTAGATTCAGGAATAAAAGTATTTGTATTTGTATTTGTATTTTTGGAATCCCGAACAAAAGTATTTGTATTTGTATTTGACTTGTAAAAAATCAGTATTTGATCCAACCCTGGTAAACACGTGCCAGCGCTGGGACCCCGGTGAAGTAAAAATAAATGAATAAATAAATAAAGTTACGTAAACAGCGTCACAAATTTCAAAACGAAAGGCTGAGCTAAATGAAAAGAAAAAATGAGACGGAAAACGAAATGTTTAATGAAAAGAAATGGTGCAAAACGAAAGTCCAAAAGCTAAAGAAAACGAAAAGAGGGATGCAAAGCGAAAGGCTAAGACCTAGATGAAAAGAAAAGAGGAATGCAAAAGAAAGGCTAAAAGCTAAATGAAAAGAAAAGAAGAGGGGTGCAAAACGAAAGGCTAAAAATTAAATGGAAAAGAAAAAAAAAGAATACGTAACGAAAGGCCCAAAGCTATATGAAAAGAAGTCACCAGGAGCGCAAAGTGAAAATTTTAAAGAAATTGAATAAAAAGATGGATGCCAACAGCATCTGGTGTTCCCAGGCGGTCACCCATCCAAGTACTATCCAGACCCAACGTCGCTTAACTTCGCTGATCGGACGAGAAGCGGTGTTTTCAACGTGGTGTGGCCGTTGACGAGAAAGGTGAACCGGCTTTGATCTTTGAGGCAGGTAACACAGGTAAACACATGCCAGCGCTTGGACCGGGTGAAGTAGTGAAGGTTTGTTAAGTTGGTCCTGATGTTTGAGCCAGGTAACACAGGTAAACGCCAGCGCTTGGACCGGGTGAAGTAGTGAAGGTTTGTTAAGTTGGTCCTGATGTTTGAGGCAGGTAACACAGGTAAACACATGCCAGCGCTTGGACCGGGTGAAGTAGTGAAGGTTTGTTAAGTTGGTCCTGATGTTTGAGGCAGGTAACACAGGTAAACACATGCCAGCGCTTGGACCCCGGTGAAGTAGTGAAGGTTTGTTAAGTTGGTCCTGATGTTTGAGCCAGGTAACACAGGTAAACACATGCCAGCGCTTGGACCCCGGTGAAGTAGTGAAGGTTTGTTAAGTTGGTCCTGATGTTTGAGGCAGGTAACACAGGTAAACACATGCCAGCGCTTGGACCGGGCGAAGTAGTGAAGGTTTGTTAAGTTGGTCCTGATGTTTGAGCCAGGTAACACAGGTAAACACATGCCAGCGCTTGGACCGGGCGAAGTAGTGAAGGTTTGTTAAGTTGGTCCTGATGTTTGAGCCAGGTGACACAGGTAAACACATGCCAGCGCTGGGACCCCGGTGAAGTAATGAAGGTTTGTTAGTTTCCTTCAACCTCCAGGAAATGTACGTCATGACTGTTGATGCTGATGCAGACGGGATATAATTTCTATCTATCTGCCATTAATTCAAGTCACACGTGTGCATGGATTCATATCTCGTGTACAGCACAAGTGTTTGTGTGTGTGTGAGAGAGAGAGAGAGAGAGAGAGAGAGAGAGAGAGAGAGAGAGAGAGAGAGAGAGAGAGAGAGAGAGAGAGAGAGAGAGAGAGAGAGAGAGAGAGAGAGAGAGAGAGAGAGAGAGGGGGGGGGGGGAGGTATTCGGGAGAAAGAGGGCTGGGGGAGAGAGTGCGGGGGAGAAGGAGGAGGGAGGGAAAGGGAGGGATGGGAGTAGGGGAAGCCAGTGGTGGGGTTAGGTGGTGGATACACGTCACAAATACGTCACGCCTCACTTGTTCGAGTGTGTAAGTGGCTCACGCAGGTTTTGCCATCACAGTCAAGAGTAAACGCCATAATTAACCGCATCTGCCATTGCACAATAGCGTCAAAAATTTGCAGAGTGTGTGAAACAATCTGTGCCAAAGTCCCATGCTGATCCGAGTCTTCGTTTGAAAGATATTTGCGAAAAACGGTATGTCATAGGGTCTGATATGGATAGTGTTTTAGTAAGCGTGTTCGTAAGCACAGTGCAGAGAGTGTTGCGTGAGATAAACACAAACAGAGGTTAAAGAAAACTTGGAGGCCATAGCAGTAGCCAATCAGCACTCAGCTTGCAAACACGCTTAGGTCTATGTTGTCAGCTTGGGTCGGACTTAGGTGAACAGACTATATAACCACCATCGCCCTTCATCCGTATTTCCACCTGCCTGCGACTTGACCTCCTTCAGGAGAGGAGTATCGAGACACCTCTCCTCCCGAAACTGACCTCTTCTTTTGGCCACTCCTCAATGCTTCTTTTAATGGAAGAAATGATCAGTTTTTTTTTTTTTTTTGCTATCGAACTGTTTCCTTTGCAGTATATAAAAAAAAGGAAAAGAAAAGAAAAACTAACGAAATACAGCAGCAGCTTACAAAGTACCCCCACCATGTTACGGCACACTTTTCACGTAAAACGAAAAGCTAAAAGCTAAAGGAAAATACAAGAAAAGAGAACTTCCTAGCAAAATTAAAGGCTAAAAACTAAAAGAAAAGAAAAGAGGGATGTAAAACGAGGCTAAATTAAAAGAGGGATGCAAAACGAAAGGCTTAAAGCTAAATTGAAAGAAAACAAGGATGAAATACAAAAGGCTAAATGAAAAGAAAGAAAAAAAACAAAATTAACAAAACAAAAGTGTAAAAGAAGACAAAAAAGAAAGGAAAAAATGGAAAAACGAAAACCTAAAAGCTAAATTGAAAGAAAACAGGGATGAAACACGAAAGGCTGGAGGTAAATGAAGATAAAAAAGAAAGAAAAAATGAAAAAAGAAAGGCTCAAAGAAGACAAAAGAGAAGGAAGAAAAAATGGTAAACGAAAGGCTGAAAGCTGAATGAAGAAATAGGAGAAAAAAAGAAAGACTAAAAGCTAAATGAAAAGAAAAAAAAGGAAGTAAAACGAAAGGCTAAAAGCATATGAAAAGAAAAGAAGAGGGATGCACAACGAGAAAAGAAAAAAAAATGAAATGAAGTAAAAAGAGGGATGCCAACAGCATCTGGTGTTCCCAGGCGGTCACCCTTCTTCTTCTTCTTCTTCTTTTGACCTGTAACGCTTTGTATCGCTTCTTAGGTCCTCCTCCTCTCGTTCCTCCCTTCTTATTCACACAACTTTCTTTTCAGCGTTATGTAATTTTCTAATCTGAAATAAAGCCACTTATATTCACTTATACGGACATTTGTGCCCTTTTTTCCCAGCACTGCGCGAGGAACACTTTTGCCAACTTTACCATTTTTCTTTCCGTTTCCAAGTACTATCCAGACCCAACGTCGCTTAACTTCGCTGATCGGACGAGAAGCGGTGTTTTCAACGTGGTGTGGCCGTTGACGAGAAAGGTGAACTGGCTTTCATCTTTGAGGCAGGTAACACAGGTAAACACATGCCAGCGCTTGGACCGGGTGAAGTAGTGAAGGTTTGTTAAGTTGGTCCTGATGTTTGAGCCAGGTGACACAGGTAAACGCCAGCGCTTGGACCGGGTGAAGTAGTGAAGGTTTGTTAAGTTGCTCCTTATGTTTGAGCCAGGTAACACAGGTAAACACATGCCAGCGCTTGGACCCCGGTGAAGTAATGAAGGTTTGTTAAGTTGGTCCTGATGTTTGAGCCAGGTGACACAGGTAAACGCCAGCGCTTGCACCGGGTGAAGTAGTGGAGGTTTGTTAAGTTGCTCCTTATGTTTGAGCCAGGTAACACAGGTAAACACATGCCAGCGCTTGCACCGGGTGAAGTAGTGAAGGTTTGTTAAGTTGGTCCTGATGTTTGAGGCAGGTAACACAGGTAAACACATGCCAGCGCTTGGACCGGGTGAAGTAGTGAAGGTTTGTTAAGTTGGTCCTGATGTTTGAGCCAGGTAACACAGGTAAACACATGCCAGCGCTTGCACCGGGTGAAGTAGTGAAGGTTTGTTAAGTTGGTCCTGATGTTTGAGCCAGGTGACACAGGTAAACACATGCCAGCGCTGGGACCTCGGTGAAGTAATGAAGGTTTGTTAAGTTGGTCCTGATGTTTGAGCCAGGTGACACAGGTAAACACATGCCAGCGCTGGGACCGGGTGAAATAGTGGAGGTTTGTTAAGTTGCTCCTTATGTTTGAGCCACGTAACACAGGTAAACACATGCCAGCGCTGGGACCTCGGTGAAGTAGTGAAGGTTTGTTAAGTTGGTCCTGATGTTTGAGCCAGGTGACACAGGTAAACGCCAGCGCTTGGACCGGGTGAAGTAGTGAAGGTTTGTTAAGTTGGTCCTGATGTTTGAGCCAGGTGACACAGGTAAACGCCAGCGCTTGGACCGGGTGAAATAGTGGAGGTTTGTTAAGTTGGTCCTTATGTTTGAGCCACGTAACACAGGTAAACACATGCCAGCGCTGGGACCCCGGTGAAGTAAAAATAAATAAAGTAATTAATAAATAAATAAAGTTACGTAACCAGCGTCAAAATTTTCGAAACGAAAGGCTCAGCTAAATGAAAAGAAAAAAAAAATAAGGGACGGAAAACGAAATGCTTAATGAAAAGAAATGGTGCAAAACGAAAGTCCAAAAGCTAAATAAAACGAAAAGAGGGATGCAAAGCGAAAGGCTAAGACCTAGATGAAAAGAAAAGAGGAATGCAAAAGAAAGGCTAAAAGCTAAATGAAAAGAAGAGGGGTGCAAAACGAAAGGGTTAAAATTAATTGGAAAAGAAAAAAATATATTAAACATAACGAAAGGCCGAGAGCTATATGAAAAGTCACCAGGACCGCAAAGTGAAAAGTTAAGAGAAATTAAATAAAAAGAGGGATGCCAACCAGGGTTGGATCAAATACTGATTTTTTATAAGTCAAATACAAATACATATACTTTTGTCACCAAGGCGCCAGGGCCAGACGAAGTTTTCCCCAGGGTAATAAAGGAATGTGAAACTGAAATAAGTGGGCAGTTAACAGAAGTATTTAGGAAGTCGCTAGACACAGGGGTGGTGCCTGTTTCATGGAGGCAGGCACACGTTATTCCAATATTTAAGAAGGGTGACAAATCTTCTATGGAGAACTATAGGCCGATTAGTTTGACGTCAGTTATAGATAAAATGATTGAGTCAATAATAGCCGATAGTATTAGGGACCATATTGACAGGCATAGTTTAATTCACGACTCACAGCATGGGTTTATTAAAGGTAAGTCGTGCCTCACTAATCTTATATCCTTTTACAATAGAGTATACGAGGCAGCTGACAATGATGAGAGCTATGATGTAGTTTATCTTGATTTTAGTAAGGCCTTCGATAAGGCACCTCACCAGAGACTGTTGAATAAAGTCAGGGCTCATGGGATAAGAGGGAAGGTATTTGATTGGATTAAGGCGTGGATTAGCAACGGGAAACAGAGGGTTACCATTAACGGTAAGAAATCCGAATGGGGTAATGATACCAGTGGGGTTCCTCAAGGTTCAGTTTTAGGCCCGCTTTTATTCATTATCTACATCGATGACATAGACAATGGGATAACTAGTGAGATAGGTAAATTTGCAGATGACACCAAAATAGGACGCACTATTAGGACAGGGGAGGATGCTAGAGCACTGCAGGAGGATCTCAACAAACTGTCAGCTTGGTCAGAGAAATGGCAGATGAATTTTAACATCACCAAGTGTAGCGTACTTAGTGTAGGAACACGCAACCCATTACCAGGGTTGGATCAAATACTGATTTCTTATAAGTCAAATACAAATACAAATACTTTTGTTCGGGATTCCAAAAATACAAATACAAATACAAATACTTTTATTCCTGAATTTAAAAAAAACAAATACAAATACAAATACTTCTATTCCTGAATCTAAAAATACAAATACAAATACAAATACTTTTATTCCTGAATCTAAAAAGACAAATACAAATACAAATACTCCTATTCAAGATTTCAAAGATACAAATAAAAATACTCCTGAAATTATCCAAAAAATATAGAGATACTTTTTTCACAAGTTTACACTTCACATCATAATTGCATTTTATCATCATTAATGCCCGGAAGGTTTCCAGGCCGAGTTTTGCTCGTTTAGGAGTGTAAAAATTGCCGGCCTTACTAAACACCCTCTCAGATGGTGCCGGTAACCAACAGGTTCTTGCCTACCACAAGCTCAAAGGGTCAACGGAGCGGAGATGAGTACCTACCGCAGCCACACACAGCTATTTTTTTTTACAGCAAAGGAGACAGCACAAGGGCACACAAAAAGGAAACAACAATAAAAAAAAAGCCCGCTACTCGCTTCCCCTGTAAAGAATCCGAAGAGGTGGCCGAAAGAGCAGTCAACTACGTGAGAATATAGCGTAAGAAGAATAGCGTATGCACCGCCTTTAACTTTACCTTCAGTTTTCTTCCTTTGGTGTCATGGCTAAGTCACAGCCTAAGTGCAATGGTTAACACACATGTACTCTCTCTCTCTCTCTCTCTCTCTCTCTCTCTCTCTCTCTCTCTCTCTCTCCGCCAAGGTCTTGCAGCGCTTGGAGACCCGAGTCAAGTGATCACTGAAACTGGTCGTCAGTTATTCTCTGTTTTGGTTCTTTTTTTTTCTTCAACGTCTGCTGCGTAGTCATCGAAATGGCCGCCTCTGTGTTAAGGCTGAACTTGACTGAAAAAAAAGGTTCAGGTTTTTTTCAAGGACACACACACACACACACACACGCACACACTTAATCAGGACTGAAACGCGTATTCCCACTCTTTCCTCACCCCTACTATTCTCTCTCTCTCTCTCTCTCTCTCTCTCTCTGTAAAGTACGTAACAATAGAGAGCGGAGAATGAGTTTTAAACGCTCGACGAAGTTTAAGAAATGTGCCGTAAGGTTGTGACGGAAACTGAAGTGCTAAAAGGTGCCGCCTCGCTAGCTACCGCGTACTACTTGCTGCTATACTGTTATCATCATTATTGAGCACCGTGAATGGGCTATACCCGGAAGAGTACAAATATCAGTAGTTATACAAAGTCTCTTACTCTGCCACATCCAAGACACAGATAATCAAAAGGATAAAGATTGGGGAGCAGCGACGTAGCGATCTTTTTTTTTTCTGTATCCTCTTATTTTGGCCCTTGAGCTTTCTGTCTTCTGTGCTGAAAAAAAAAGAAAGAAAAGAAAACTGCCAAGTCTTTACCTCATCGATTTCCATTTTTTTTTAGCAAACTCTTTATCATTGTTAGCTACCATTTATTATTTTATTTTTTTTACTTGACGCTTTTCTTCGTTTTATTTTTTGGCTGCAGAGGGGGAGGGGGGGGGAGCCATTATAATCCAAATTCTTCCTATTACTGTCCTGCCTCCCCCCTCCCTCCCTCCCTCCCTTGCGACAAGGCATCGTCCCTTCAGATTGGAAAAAGGCTAACGTGACACCGATTTTCAAGAAAGGAGACAAAAAAGTACCAGGTAATTACAGGCCCATTAGTCTAACTTCGGTTGTAGGTAAGCTACTTGAGGGCATAATTAGAGACAAAATTGTGAATTACCTTGAAAGCCACTCATTGATTGGGGACTCACAACATGGCTTCCGAAACAAAAGATCCTGCCTATCAAACCTATTAACCTTTTATAACGACCTCTTCACTGTTTATGACGTAACCAAATCACTGGACGTAGTCTATCTTGATTTCCAGAAAGCGTTTGATAAAGTCCCGCATCATAAATTACTTTACAAATTAAAGCAAATAGGTATTGACGGTCAAGTAAACCAATGGATCGCGAATTGGTTGAGCAACAGACAACAAAGAGTAGTGATCGACGGATTTAACTCAGAGTGGGCGCCTGTCACTAGTGGCGTCCCTCAGGGCTCGGTCCTTGGCCCAGTGCTCTTCATTATTTACATCAACGACGTGGATGTTGGACTCAATAACCGCATTAGTAAATTTGCAGACGACACAAAGATTGGCAACTCGGTTCTCACTGACGAAGACAGGCAAAGCCTCCAAGAGGATTTGCACAAAATTTCAGCTTGGTCGGATAGATGGGAGATGCCCTTTAACGTAGACAAGTGCCAGGTCCTTCAAGTTGGAACGAGGAATAAGAAGTTCGAATACGAAATGCGCGGCGTTAAACTCAAAAGCGTTCAATGCGTCAAAGACTTGGGGGTCAAAATCGCGTCAAACCTCAAATTCTCACAGCAATGCATCGATGCAGCAAATAAAGCGAACAGAATGTTGGGCTTCATTAAAAGAAACTTTGTATCCAAGAATAAAGATGTAATACTCCCGCTCTACAACAGTTTAGTCAGACCCCACTTGGAATATGCGGTACAGTTTTGGTCTCCCCACCATGCAAAGAATATTGCTAAATTAGCATGTGTTCAGCGTTGGGCAACGAAATAGATCCCTTCCTTGCGCAACAAATCCTACGAAGAAAGGCTTTCTACCCTTAACATGTTCTCTCTTGAGAAACGTCGCCTCCGAGGAAAACTGATCGAATGTTTTAAAATACTTAATGGTTTCACGAATGTAGACAGATCAACATTGTTTAGGATCGATGACACTTTGCGCACGAGGAACAATGGCGTAAAACTCAGATGTAGACAAGTAAATTCAGACTGCACCAAATTTTTCTTCACCAACGTTGTAGTGCGAGAATGGAATAAGCTTCCACCGTCAGTGGTCCAGTGTAACACGATTGACTCCTTCAAAAATAAGCTCGACCGTCACTTCCTTCAACTTAATATCAACTAGAGTAGAAATGCAACGTTTTGGAGTCTTCTGATTAATGTAAAATCACTTAGGTTTAAGGACAGACCACCAAGTCTGGACCATGGGGTCTGTGTGGTCTGATTTTCTATGTAAATCTATGTAAATCTTCTTGCCTCCCTGCCCCCGTCCTTCCCTTCCAGCTCAAGGTCGGACCGGAACGAAGGACTACACAATGAAAATAAATTTGTGGCAGGAAAACGTGTAGGTAGAACTGACCATGGCTGATGACGGACTAGATAAGTAAACAAATAAATAAGATGAACAAATAAGATAAACAAATAAAAGATACTGAGATAGAACTTATTTTTATTTTATATTAAGGACTACACAATGAAAACAAATTGTGGCAGGAAAACGTGTAGGTAGAACTGACCATGACTGATGACGGACTAGATAAGTAAACAAATAAATAAGAGGAACAAATAAGATAAACAAATAAAAGATACAGATATAGAACTTATTTTTATTTATGCGGATTTTTTGTTTCTTTATCTACTTTTGCCCTTGAGCTGCTTCCTTAACTGCAAAAAGAAAAAAAAGATGGATAGATAAACATAATGACAGATAGCCATGCAGATAAATAGATAAAGAGTCAAAGACATGTTCGATCGTTAGATGATTTGATAGTTAGTTAGTTAATAGGTAGTCCAATAGTACCCTTGTATAGTATCCTTAGTTAGATAGGTAGTTTAATAGTTAGACAGTTTGAATTAGTTAGTTAGTTCGTTAATTTTACTGTATTCTGTATTTGTTTATTTATTTATTTATTTGGATTATTTTTTTGTTTTTGTTTTATTTTATTTTGGTGTTTTTCTTTTTCTTTTTGTTTCTTTTTCCTTTTCTTTTCTTTATCTTTTTCTTTGTTTTCTTGCTGTTGTTTTTCTTTTTTGATGTTCTGTTATTTCATATCATCCTCTTGTTGATGTTCCTTGGTCTGGGTGAGCCGCTTTCCTCCCAGAAGAGACCCACCCATAATTTTGGTGATGTTAGTTAGGGGCCGAAAGGTGGATGATGTTTCTTATATTTTTCTTCTCTTGATGTGTTTTTCTTCTTGTTTTAGTTTTCCGATGTTTTTTACTGTTCTTTTTCTTCTTATTTCTTTTCTTCGTGTTTTTTAATGTTCTTTTATTTCACATCATCCTCTTGTTGATGTTCTTCGTTGGTCTGGGTGAGCCGCTTTCCTCCCAGAAGAGACCCACCCATAATTTTGGTGATGTTAGTTTGGGGCCGAATGGTGGATGATGTTTCTTTGTATGTTACTTTTCTTGATGTTGTTCTGTTATTGCTGTTACTTTTCTTTTGCGATGTTTTTTTGCTCTTTTTTCCCCTATTTTTTGGTGTTCTTTTCTATATCATCCCTTTTTGATGTTCTTTGGTCTGGATGAGCCTCTTTCTCCCCAGAAAAGACCCACCCATAATTTTGGAGATGCTTGGGCCTGAAGGTGGATGATCTGTGTTTTTTATTTTCTTTTCTTGATGTTTTGTTACTATATTTTCCTTTTTCTGGTGTTCCTTTTTATTTTCCTTTTCTTTGGTGTTCCCATCACGTGGATTGTCTACGACATCTAACGAGCACCACAAGCCCCGGTTTATTGTTCGGAGTTTGCTCTCCTAGGCAGACTGCCTACCACGGCTGACGAGCTCCACCTGCCCGGGTTTATTGTTCGGAGTTTGCTCTCCTAGGCAGACTGCCTACCACGGCTGACGAGCTCCACCTGCCCGGGTTTATTGTTCGGAGTTTGCTCTCCTAGGCAGACTGCCTACCACGGCTGACGAGCTCCACCTGCCCCGGTTTATTGTTCGGAGTTTGCTCTCCTAGGCAGACTGCCTACCACGGCTGACGAGCTCCACCTGCCCCGGTTTATTGTTCGGAGTTTGCTCTCCTAGGCAGACTGCCTACCACGGCTGACGAGCTCCACCTGCCCCGGTTTATTGTTCGGAGTTTGCTCTCCTAGGCAGACTGCCTACCACGGCTGACAGGCTCCACCTGCCCGGGTTTATTGTTCAGGTTTGCTCTCCTAGGCAGACTGCCTACCACGGCTGACGAGCTCCACCTGCCCGGGTTTATTGTTCAGGTTGCTCTCCTAGGCAGACTGCCTACCACGGCTGACGAGCTCCACCTGCCCGGGTTTATTGTTCGGAGTTTGCTCTCCTAGGCAGACTGCCTACCACGGCTGACGAGCTCCACCTGCCCGGGTTTATTGTTCGGAGTTTGCTCTCCTAGGCAGACTGCCTACCACGGCTGACGAGCTCCACCTGCCCGGGTTTATTGTTCGGAGTTTGCTCTCCTAGGCAGACTGCCTACCACGGCTGACGAGCTCCACCTGCCCGGGTTTATTGTTCGGAATTTGCTCTCCTAGGCAGACTGCCTACCACGGCTGACGAGCTCCACCTGCCCGGGTTTATTGTTCGGAGTTTGCTCTCCTAGGTGAATTGCCTACCACGGCTAACGAACCTCACCTGCCCGGGTTTGTAATCGGAGTTTGCTCTCCTAGATGAATTGCTTTCGCTAACGACCTCCACCTGCCCGGGTTTGTAATAGGAGTTTGCTCTCCTAGGTGAACTGCTCACGCTAACGACCTCCACCTGCCCGGTTTTGTAATCGGAGTTTTCTCTCCTAGATGAACTGCTTTCGCTAACGACCTCCACCTGCCCGGGTTTATTGTTCGGAGTTTGCTCTCCTAGGTGTATTACCTATGACGGCTCACGAGCCCAACCTGCCCGGGTTTATTGTTCGGAGTTTGCTCTCCTAGGTGTATTACCTATGACGGCTCACGAGCCCAACCTGCCCGGGTTTATTGTTCGGAGTTTGCTCTCCTAGGTGTATTACCTATGACGGCTCACGAGCCCAACCTGCCCGGGTTTATTGTTCGGAGTTTGCTCTCCTAGGTGAATTGCCTACCACGGCTAACGAACCTCACCTGCCCGGGTTTGTTGTTCGGAGTTTGCTCTCCTAGGCAGATTGCCTACCACGGCTAACGAGCCCCACCTGCCCGGCGTTGTAGCCGAAAGATCTCCGGCACCTCCGTTGGGGTCCCGATGGACGCCGAGGCGCCCTGCCGGGAGCCCTCCAGTCCTGCCATGCTCGCCAGGGAGACCTTGGGCTCGCTGGCGCTCCACCGCCCCGCCGATTCGAATAGGGCGGATGCAAGAACTCTTAAAACTACCAGACTGGATTATAAAATTAATCATAAATGCCGTGAAGGCGCCGGTCACCGCGTTTATCGGTTCTTGGATGAAGGACCGATGGGCCTCGGGGACGCGCACAAGCATCATAAGGAATCCTCGCCGCGGCTTCCGGCGCAGCATCCTTTTCCCTTTTCTTTCCTACTTCCAATTTTTCTTTTTGATTATATTTTCTTTCTCTGATTGACTGATTGATTGATTTTACATAGTAAGAATTGGTTCACCAATTAACGTCTTTCAGGTACATTGCATTCACACACCTGCTGAGGGAGAACACCAGTGAGCGTGTTGACTCACGAGGACGGCCCACTAAAGTTTCCTAACATTTGTATTGGGCTGCCACTTCCCTTTAGTCGTCTGTTCCTCTATTTTTCTCTTCTTTATTTCATTATATTTCTCCCTTTCTTTCATCCTTGGTCTCTATACATATATTTCTTTCAAACTTCTTCATCAGCCCCCTTTCCTTTCCATTCTCCCTTCCCTTCATCTCCCTCCATCCCTTTCATCCCCCTCGCCTCCCGCCCTTTGCTCTTTTTCTGTTATCATCACGACAGCTGTTTAATTTCTCTGCGGGGACTTTTTTTATAAGTTCGTGGATGTGACATGCTTCCCGGGGCGTTCATGTTGTTGCACAGCACCCTAGAATATTCTTGGCAAAGTGCTTCAAATTTTTGAAGCTTTTTGCATCACGCCAGTACCTCAGTGGATTGACATCAAAAGGCAAAACACCTTCTTCTAGGTACGTTTCAAGTTCTGCCTTCACCACTGTAGTGTCATTTGTTGATGCACTTGCCATCATTTGCCCAGCTGGAGGCATGTAGGCAAAAAGACGAGGTCGTGTTGCACTCATGCCAGCCGAAAAGACGAAAGGCTTATTCTCTTGAAATGTTTTCTTCTTCAAGGTCGACTGAGTTGACTCGGAAATAATTAGGTCCACAATCTTGGAAACCTTTTCCTTTTGCATTTTCTTACATGGCATCCATGCCAGCTTAAACCTGGGGCCCATGACAGCAGCGGCAATGACATCAGTCCGCTCAAGAAATGGATGCAACCTCTTTTTGATAGGTGACTGTAGTGCATATGCCAAGTTAAAGCAGTAGATCGGTTTACTGTCTCTCTCGTATTATTCACTCACATCTCATCCCCTACGCCTCCCATTTCCTTGACGTCACACATTTTTGCGGGCGGATCCTTCTTCCGAGCCACCCATCCATGTAAAGAGAGCAAGGATGAAAGAAAGGGAGAAATATAATGAAATAAAGAAGAGAAAAATAGAGGAACAGACGACTAAAGGGAAGTGGCAGCCCAATACAAATGTTAGGAAACTTTAGTGGGCCGTCCTCGTGAGTCAACACGCTCACTGGTGTTCTCCCTCAGCAGGTGTGTGAATGCAATGTACCTGAAAGACGTTAATTGGTGAACCAATTCTTACTATGTAAAATCAATCAATCAGTCAATCAGAGAAAGAAAATATAATCAAAAAGAAAAATTGGAAGTAGGAAAGAAAAGGGAAAAGGATGCTGCGCCGGAAGCCGCGGCGAGGATTCCTTATGATGCTTGTGCGCGTCCCCGAGGCCCATCGGTCCTTCATCCAAGAACCGATAAACGCGGTGACCGGCGCCTTCACGGCATTTATGATTAATTTTATAATCCAGTCTGGTAGTTTTAAGAGTTCTTGCATCCGCCCTATTCGAATCGGCGGGGCGGTGGAGCGCCAGCGAGCCCAAGGTCTCCCTGGCGAGCATGGCAGGACTGGAGGGCTCCCGGCAGGGCGCCTCGGCGTCCATCGGGACCCCAACGGAGGTGCCGGAGATCTTTCGGCTACAACGCCGGGCAGGTGGGGCTCGTTAGCCGTGGTAGGCAATCTGCCTAGGAGAGCAAACTCCGAACAACAAACCCGGGCAGGTGAGGTTCGTTAGCCGTGGTAGGCAATTCACCTAGGAGAGCAAACTCCGAACAATAAACCTGGGCAGGTGGGGCTCGTTAGCCGAGGTAGGCAATACACCTAGGAGATCAAACTCCGAACAATAAACCCGGGCAGGTTGGGCTCGTGAGCCGTCATAGGTAATACACCTAGGAGAGCAAACTCCGAACAATAAACCCGGGCAGGTTGGGCTCGTGAGCCGTCATAGGTAATACACCTAGGAGAGCAAACTCCGAACAATAAACCCGGGCAGGTTGGGCTCGTGAGCCGTCATAGGTAATACACCTAGGAGAGCAAACTCCGAACAATAAACCCGGGCAGGTGGAGGTCGTTAGCGAAAGCAGTTCATCTAGGAGAGCAAACTCCGATTACAAAACCGGGCAGGTGGAGGTCGTTAGCGTGAGCAGTTCACCTAGCAGAGCAAACTCCGATTACAAACCCGGGCAGGTGGAGCTCGTCAGCCGTGAGGCAGTTCACCTGGAGAGCAAACTCCGAACAATAAACCCGGGCAGGTGGAGCTCGTCAGCCGTGGTAGGCAGTCTGCCTAGGAGAGCAAACTCCGAACAATAAACCCGGGCAGGTGGAGCTCGTCAGCCGTGGTAGGCAGTCTGCCTAGGAGAGCAAACTCCGAACAATAAACCCGGGCAGGTGGAGCTCGTCAGCCGTGGTAGGCAGTCTGCCTAGGAGAGCAAACTCCGAACAATAAACCCGGGCAGGTGGAGCTCGTCAGCCGTGGTAGGCAGTCTGCCTAGAGCAAACTCCGAACAATAAACCCGGGCAGGTGGAGCTCGTCAGCCGTGGTAGGCAGTCTGCCTAGGAGAGCAAACTCCGAACAATAAACCTGGGCAGGTGGAGCTCGTCAGCCGTGGTAGGCAGTCTGCCTGGAGAGCAAACTCCGAACAATAAACCCGGGCAGGTGGAGCTCGTCAGCCGTGGTAGGCAGTCTGCCTAGGAGAGCAAACTCGAACAATAAACCCGGGCAGGTGGAGCTCGTCAGCCGTGGTAGGCAGTCTGCCTAGGAGAGCAAACTCGAACAATAAACCCGGGCAGGTGGAGCTCGTCAGCCGTGGTAGGCAGTCTGCCTAGGAGAGCAAACTCGAACAATAAACCCGGGCAGGTGGAGCTCGTCAGCCGTGGTAGGCAGTCTGCCTGGAGAGCAAACTCCGAACAATAAACCCGGGCAGGTGGAGCTCGTCAGCCGTGGTAGGCAGTCTGCCTAGGAGAGCAAACTCCGAACAATAAACCCGGGCAGGTGGAGCTCGTCAGCCGTGGTAGGCAGTCTGCCTAGGAGAGCAAACTCCGAACAATAAACTGGGCAGGTGGAGCTCGTCAGCCGTGGTAGGCAATCTGCCTAGGAGAGCAAACTCCGAACAATAAACCGGGGCTTGTGGTGCTCGTTAGATGTCGTAGACAATCCACGTGATGGGAACACCAAAGAAAAGGAACATAAAAGGAACACCAGAAAAGGAAAATATAGTAACAAAACATCAAGAAAATAAAATAAAAACCACAGCTCCCCCACCTTCAGGCCCTAACATCTCCAAAATTATGGATGAGTCTTTTCTGGGGAGAAAGAGGCTCATCCAGACCAAAGAACATCAAAAAGGGATGATATAGAAAGGAACACCAAAAAAATGGGAAAAAGAGAAAAAAACATCGCAAAAGAAAAGTAACAACAATAACAGAACAACGTCAAGAAAAGTAACATACAAAGACACATCATCCACCATTCGGCCCCAAAATAACATCACCAAAATTATGGGTGGGTCTGTTCTGGGATGAAAGAGGCTCACCCAGACCAAAGAACATCAAAGAGGGATGATATAGAAAAGAACACCAAAAAATAGGGGAAAAAAGAGCAAAAAAACATCGCAAAAGAAAAGTAACAGCAATAACAGAACAACATCAAGAAAAGTAACATACAAAGAAACATCATCCACCATTCGCCCTAACTAACATCACCAAAATTATGGGTGGGTCTCTTCTGGGAGGAAAGCGGCTCACCCAGACCAAGGAACATCAACAAGAGGATGATATGAAATAACAGAACATCAAAAAAGAAAAACAACAGCAAGAAAACAAAGAAAAAGATAAAGAAAAGAAAAGGAAAAAGAAACAAAAAGAAAAAGAAAAACACCAAAATAAAATAAAACAAAAACAAAAAAATAATCCAAATAAATAAATAAATAAACAAATACAGAATACAGTAAAATTAACGAACTAACTAACTAATTCAAACTGTCTAACTATTAAACTACCTATCTAACTAAGGATACTATACAAGGGTACTATTGGACTACCTATTAACTAACTAACTATCAAATCATCTAACGATCGAACATGTCTTTGACTCTTTATATATTTATCTGCATGGCTATCTATCATTATGTTTATCTATCCCTCTTTTTTTTTCTTTTAGCAGTTAAGGAAGCAGCTCAAGGGCAAAAGTAGATAAAGAAATAACAAATCCGCATAAATAAAAATAAGTTCTATCTCTATATCTTTTATTTGTTTATCTTATTTGTTCCTCTTATTTATTTGTTTACTTATCTAGTCCGTCATCAGTCATGGTCAGTTCTACCTACACGTTTTCCTGCCACAATTTTTTTTCATTGTGTAGTCCTTAATATAAAATAAAAATAAGTTCTATCTCTGTATCTTTTATTTGTTTATCTTATTTGTTCATCTTATTTATTTGTTTACTTATCTAGTCCGTCATCAGCCATGGTCAGTTCTACCTACACGTTTTCCTGCCACAATTTTTTTTTCATTGTGTAGTCCTTCCTTCCGGTCCGACCTTGAGCTGGAAGGGAAGGACGGGGGCAGGGAGGCAAGAAGAGGGAGGGAGGGGGGAGGCAGGACAGAGTAATAGGAAGAATTTGGATTATAATGGTTCCCCCCCCTCCCCCTCTGCAGCCAAAAAATAAAACGAAGAAAAGCGTCAAGTAAAAAAAATAAAATAATAAATGGTAGCTAACAATGATAAAGAGTTTGCTAAAAAAAAATGGAAATCGATGAGGTAAAGACTTGGCAGTTTTCTTTTCTTTCTTTTTTTTTTTTTTTCGACACAAGACAGAAAGCTCAAGGGCCAAAATAAGAGGATACAGAAAAAAAAAGATCGCTACGTCGCTGCTCCCCAATCTTTATCCTTTTGATTATCTGTGTCTTGGATGTGGCAGAGTTAGAGACTTTGTATAACTACTGATATTTATACTCTTCCGGGTATAGCCCATTCACGGTGCTCAATAATGATGATAACAGTATAGCAGCAAGTAGTACGCAGTAGCTAGCGAGGCGGCACCTTTTAGCACTTCAGTTTCCGTCACAACCTTACGGCACATTTCTTAAACTTTGTCGAGCGTTTAAAACTCATTCTCCGCTCTCTATTGTTACGTACTTTACAGAGAGAGAGAGAGAGAGAGAGAGAGAGAGAGAGAGAGAGAGAATAGCAGGGGTGAGGAAAGAGTGGGAATACGCGTTTCAGTCCTGATTAAGTATGTGTGTGTGTGTGTGTGTGTGTGTCCTTGAAAGAAACCTGAACCTTTTTTTTTCAGTCAAGTTCAGCCTTAACACAGAGGCGGCCATTTCGATGACTACGCAGCAGACGTTGAAGAAAAAAAAAGAACCAAAACAGAGAATAACTGACGACCAGTTTCAGTGATCAATAGACTCGGGTCTCCAAGCGCTGCAAGACCTTGGCGGAGAGAGAGAGAGAGAGAGAGAGAGAGAGAGAGAGAGAGAGAGAGAGAGAGAGAGCATATGTGTGTTAACCATTGCACTTAGCCATGACACCAAAGGAAGAAAACTGAAGGTAAAGTTAAAGGCGGTGCATACGCTATTCTTCTTATGCTATATTCTCACGTAGTTGACTGCTCTTTCAGCCACCTCTTCGGATTCTTTACAGGGGAAGCGAGTAGCGGGCTTTTTTTATTGTTGTTTCCTTTTTGTGTGCCCTTGTGCTGTCTCCTTTGCTGTAAAAAAAAATAGCTGTGTGTGGCTGCGGTAGGTACTCATCTCCGCTCCGTTGACCCTTTGAGCTTGTGGTAGGCAAGAACCTGTTGGTTACCGGCACCATCTGAGAGGGTGTTTAGTAAGGCCGGCAATTTTTACACTCCTAAGCGAGCAAAACTCGGCCTGGAAACCTTCCGGGCATTAATGATGATAAAATGCAATTATGATGTGAAGTGTAAACTTGTGAAAAAAAGTATCTCTAAATTTTTTGTATAATTTCAGGAGCATTTTTATTTGTATCTTTGAAATCTGGAATAGGAGTATTTGTATTTTTATTTTTATTTTTAGATTCAGGAATAGAAGTATTTCTATTTGCATTTGTATTTTTAGATTCAGGAATAGAAGTATTTCTATTTGTATTCGTATTTTTAGATTCAGGAATAAAAGTATTTGTATTTGTATTTGTATTTTTGGAATCCCGAACAAAAGTATTTGTATTTGTATTTGACTTGTAAAAAATCAGTATTTGATCCAACCCAGGTAAACACGTGCCAGCGCTGGGACCCCGCTGAAGTAAAAATAAATGAATAAATAAAGTTACGTAAACAGCGTCAAAAATTTCAAAACGAAAGGCTGAGCTAAATGAAAAGAAAAAATGGGACGGAAAACGAAATGTTTAATGAAAAGAAATGGTGCAAAACGAAAGTCCAAAAGCTAAAGAAAACGAAAAGAGGGATGCAAAGCGAAAGGCTAAGACCTTGATGAAAAGAAAAGAGGAATGCAAAAGAAAGGCTAAAAGCTAAATGAAAAGAAAAGAAGAGGGGTGCAAAACGAAAGGCTTAAAATTAATTGGAAAAGAAAAAAAAAGAATACGTAACGAAAGGCCCAAAGCTATATGAAAAGAAAAGAGTCACCAGGACCGCAAAGTGAAAAGTTAAGAGAAATCAAATAAAAAGAGGGATGCCAACAGCATCTGGTGTTCCCAGGCGGTCACCCATCCAAGTACTATCCAGACCCAACGTCGCTTAACTTCGCTGATCGGACGAGAAGCGGTGTTTTCAACGTGGTGTGGCCGTTGACGAGAAAGGTGAACTGGCTTTCATCTTTGAGGCAGGTAACACAGGTAAACACATGCCAGCGCTTGGACCGGGTGAAGTAGTGAAGGTTTGTTAAGTTGGTCCTGATGTTTGAGCCAGGTGACACAGGTAAACGCCAGCGCTTGGACCGGGTGAAGTAGTGAAGGTTTGTTATGTTGGTCCTGATGTTTGAGGCAGGTAACACAGGTAAACACATGCCAGCGCTTGGACCGGGTGAAGCAGTGAAGGTTTGTTAAGTTGGTCCTGATGTTTGAGGCAGGTAACACAGGTAAACACATGCCAGCGCTTGGACCGGGCGAAGTAGTGAAGGTTTGTTAAGTTGGTCCTGATGTTTGAGCCAGGTCACACAGGTAAACGCCAGCGCTTGGACCGGGTGAAGTAGTGAAGGTTTGTTAAGTTGCTCCTTATGTTTGAGCCAGGTAACACAGGTAAACACATGCCCGCGCTGGGACCCCGGTGAAGTAAAAATAAATAAAGTAATTAATAAATAAATAAAGTTACGTAGCCAGCGTCAAAATTTTCGAAACGAAAGGCTCAGCTAAATGAAAAGAAAAAAAAAATAAGGGACGGAAAACGAAATGCTTAATGAAAAGAAATGGTGAAAAACGAAAGTCCAAAAGCTAAAGAAAACGAAAAGAGGGATGCAAAGCGAAAGGCTAAGACCTAGATGAAAAGAAAAGAGGAATGCAAAAGAAAGGCTAAAAGCTAAATGAAAAGAAAAGAAGAGGGGTGCAAAACGAAAGGCTTAAAATTAATTGGAAAAGAAAAAAATATATTAAACATAACGAAAGGCCGAGAGCTATATGAAAAGAAAAGAGTCACCAGGAGCGAAAAGTGAAAAGCTAAGAGAAATTATATAAAATGAGGGACGCCAACAGCATCTGGTGTTCCCAGGCGGTCACCCATCCAAGTACTATCCAGACCCAACGTCGCTTAACTTCGCTGATCGGACGAGAAGCGGTGTTTTCAACGTGGTGTGGCCGTTGACGAGAAAACTGAACTGGCTTTCATCTTTGAGGCAGGTAACACAGGTAAACACATGCCAGCGCTTGGACCGGGCGAAGTAGTGAAGGTTTGTTAAGTTGGTCCTGATGTTTGAGCCAGGTCACACAGGTAAACACATGCCAGCGCTTGGACCGGGCGAAGTAGTGAAGGTTTGTTAAGTTGGTCCTGATGTTTGAGCCAGGTCACACAGGTAAACGCCAGCGCTTGGACCGGGTGAAGTAGTGAAGGTTTGTTAAGTTGCTCCTTATGTTTGAGCCAGGTAACACAGGTAAACACATGCCAGCGCTGGGACCCCGGTGAAGTCAAAATAAATAAAGTAATTAATAAATAAATAAAGTTACGTAACCAGCGTCAAAATTTTCGAAACGAAAGGCTCAGCTAAATGAAAAGAAAAAAAAAATAAGGGACGGAAAACGAAATGCTTAATGAAAAGAAATGGTGCAAAACGAAAGTCCAAAAGCTAAATAAAACGAAAAGAGGGATGCAGAGCGAAAGGCTAAGACCTTGATGAAAAGAAAAGAGGAATGCAAAAGAAAGGCTAAAAGCTAAAGGAAAAGAAAAGAAGAGGGGTGCAAAACGAAAGGCTAAAAATTAAATGGAAAAGAAAAAAAAAGAATACATAACGAAAGGCCGAAAGCTATATGAAAAGAAAAGAGTCACCAGGAGCGCAAAGTGAAAAGTTAAAAGAAATTAAATAAAAAGAGGGATCCCAACCAGGGTTGGATCAAATACTGATTTTTTATAAGTCAAATACAAATACATATACTTTTGTCACCAAGGCGCCAGGGCCAGACGAAGTTTTCCCCAGGGTAATAAAGGAATGTGAAACTGAAATAAGTGGGCAGTTAACAGAAGTATTTAGGAAGTCGCTAGACACAGGGGTGGTGCCTGTTTCATGGAGGCAGGCACACGTTATTCCAATATTTAAGAAGGGTGAGAAATCTTCTATGGAGAACTATAGGCCGATTAGTTTGACGTCAGTTATAGGTAAAATGCTTGAGTCAATAATAGCCGATAGTATTAGGGACCATATTGACAGGCATAATTTAATTCACGACTCACAGCATGGGTTTATTAAAGGTAAGTCGTGCCTCACTAATCTTATATCCTTTTACAATAGAGTATACGAGGCAGCTGACAATGATGAGAGCTATGATGTAGTTTATCTTGATTTTAGTAAGGCCTTCGATAAGGCACCTCACCAGAGACTGTTGAATAAAGTCAGGGCTCATGGGATAAGAGGGAAGGTATTTGATTGGATTAAGGCGTGGATTAGCAACGGGAAACAGAGGGTTAACATTAACGGTAAGAAATCCGAATGGGGTAATGATACCAGTGGGGTTCCTCAAGGTTCAGTTTTAGGCCCGCTTTGATTCATTATCTACATCGATGACAGAGACAATGGGAAAACTAGTGAGATAGGTAAATTTGCAGATGACACCAAAATAGGACGCACTATTAGGGCAGGGGAGGATGCTAGAGCACTGCAGGAGGATCTCAACAAACTGTCAGCTTGGTCAGAGAAATGGCAGATGAATTTTAACATCACCAAGTGTAGCGTACTTAGTGTAGGAACACGCAACCCATTACCAGGGTTGGATCAAATACTGATTTCTTATAAGTCAAATACAAATACAAATACTTTTGTTCGGGATTCCAAAAATACAAATACAAATACAAATACTTTTATTCCTGAATTAAAAAAAACATATACAAATACAAATACTTTTATTCCTGAATCTAAAAATAGAAATACAAATACAAATACTTTTATTCCTGAATCTAAAAATACAAATACAAATACAAATACTCCTATTCCAGATTTCAAAGATACAAATAAAAATACTCCTGAAATTATACAAAAAATATAAATACTTTTTTCACAAGTTTACATTTCACATCATAATTGCATTTTATCATCATTAATGCCCGGAAGGTTTCCAGGCCGAGTTTTGCTCGCTTAGGAGTGTAAAAATTGCCGGCCTTACTAAACACCCTCTCAGATGGTGCCGGTAACCAACAGGTTCTTGCCCACCACAAGCTCAAAGGGTCAACGGAACGGAGATGAGTACCTACCGCAGCCACACAGCTATTTTTTTTTTACAGCAAAGGAGACAGCACAAGGGCACACAAAAAGGAAACAACAATAAAAAAAGCCCGCTACTCGCTTCTCCTGTAAAGAATCCGAAGAGGTGGCCGAAGGAGCAGTCAACTACGTGAGAATATAGCGTAAGAAGAATAGCGTATGCACCGCCTTTAACTTTACCTTCAGTTTTCTTCCTTTAGTGTCATGGCTAAGTGCAATGGTTAACACACATATACTCTCTCTCTCTCTCTCTCTCTCTCTCTCTCTCTCTCTCCGCCAAGGTCTTGCAGCGCTTGGAGACCCGAGTCAAGTGATCACTGAAACTGGTCGTCAGTTATTCTCTGTTTTGGTTCTTTTTTTTTTTTTTTCTTCAACGTCTTCTGCGTAGTCATCGAAATGGCCGCCTCTGTGTTAAGGCTGAACTTGACTGAAAAAAAAAAGGTTCAGGTTTCTTTCAAGGACACACACACACACACACACACACACACACACACACACTTAATCAGGACTGAAACGCGTATTCCCACTCTTTCCTCACCCCTACTATTCTCTCTCTCTCTCTCTCTCTCTCTCTCTCTCTCTCTCTCTGTAAAGTACGTAACAATAGAGAGCGGAGAATGAGTTTTAAACGCTCGACGAAGTTTAAGAAATGTGCCGTAAGGTTGTGACGGAAACTGAAGTGCTAAAAGGTGCCGCCTCGCTAGCTACTGCGTACTACTTGCTGCTATACTGTTATCATCATTATTGAGCACCGTGAATGGGCTATACCCGGAAGAGTACAAATATCAGTAGTTATACAAAGTCTCTTACTCTGCCACATCCAAGACACAGATAATCAAAAGGATAAAGATTGGGGAGCAGCGACGTAGCGATCTTTTTTTTTTTCTGTATCCTCTTATTTTGGCCCTTGAGCTTTCTGTCTTGAGTTGAAAAAAAAAAAAAAAAAAAAAAACTGCCAAGTCTTTACCTCATCGATTTCCATTTTTTTTTAGCAAACTCTTTATCATTGTTAGCTACCATTTATTATTATTTTTTTTACTTGACGCTTTTCTTCGTTTTATTTTTTGGCTGCAGAGGGGGAAGGGGGGGAACCATTATAATCCAAATTCTTCCTATTACTCTGTCCTACCTCCCCCCTCCCTCCCTCCCTCTTCTTGCCTCCCTGCCCCCGTCCTTCCCTTCCAGCTCAAGGTCGGACCGGAACGAAGGACTACACAATGAAAACAAATTTGTGGCAGGAAAACGTGTAGGTAGAACTGACCATGACTGATGACGGACTAGATAAGTAAACAAATAAATAAGATGAACAAATAAGATAAACAAATAAAAGATACAGAGATAGAACTTATTTTTATTTTATATTAAGGACTACACAATGAAAAAAAATTGTGGCAGGAAAACGTGTAGGTAGAACTGACCATGACTGATGACGGACTAGATAAGTAAACATATAAATAAGAGGAACAAACAAGATAAACAAATAAAAGATACAGATATAGAACTTATTTTTATTTATGCGGATTTTTTGTTTCTTTATCTACTTTTGCCCTTGAGCTGCTTCCTTAACTGCAAAAAGAAAAAAAAAGATGGATAGATAAACATAATGACAGATAGCCATGCAGATAAATAGATAAAGAGTCAAAGACATGCTCGATCGTTAGATGATTTGATAGTTAGTTAGTTAATAGGTAGTCCAATAGTACCCTTGTATAGTATCCTTAGTTAGATAGGTAGTTTAATAGTTAGACAGTTTGAATTAGTTAGTTAGTTCGTTAATTTTACTGTATTCTGTATTTGTTTATTTATTTATTTATTTGGATTATTTTTTTGTTTTTGTTTTATTTTGTTTTGGTGTTTTTCTTTTTCTTTTTCTTTTTTTTCCTTTTCTTTTCTTTATCTTTTTCTTTGTTTTCTTGCTGTAGAGGAACGGACGACTAAAGAGAAGCGGCAGCCCAATACAAATGTTAGGAAACTTTAGTGGGCCGTCCTCGTGAGTCAACACGCTCACTGGTGCTCTCCCTCAGCAGGTGTGTGAATGCAATGTACCTGAAAGACGTTAATTGGTGAACCAATTCTTACTATGTAAAATCAATCAATCAGTCAATCAGAGAAAGAAAATATAATCAAAAAGAAAAATTGGAAGTAAGAAAGAAAGGGAAAAGGAATCTTCGCCGGAAGCCGCGGCGAGGATTCCTTATGATGCTTGTGCGCGTCCCCGAGGCCCATCGGTCCTTCATCCAAGAACCGATAAACGCGGTGACCGGCGCCTTCACGGCATTTATGATTAATTTTATAATCCAGTCTGGTAGTTTTAAGAAGCGAGTTCTTGCATCCGCCCTATTCGAATCGGCGGGGCGGTGGAGCGCCAGCGAGCCCAAGGTCTCCCAGGCGAGCATGGCAGGACTGGAGGGCTCCCGGCAGGGCACCTCGGCGTCCATCGGGACCCCGACGGAGGTGCCGGAGATCTTTCGGCTACAACGCCGGGCAGGTGGGGCTCGTTAGCCGTGGTAGGCAATCTGCCTAGGAGAGCAAACTCCGAACAACAAACCCGGGCAGGTGAGGTTCGTTAGCCGTGGAAGGCAATTCACCTAGGAGAGCAAACTCCGAACAATAAACCCGGGCAGGTTGGGCTCGTGAGCCGTCATAGGTAATACACCTAGGAGAGCAAACTCCGAACAATAAACCCGGGCAGGTTGGGCTCGTGAGCCGTCATAGGTAATACACCTAGGAGAGCAAACTCCGAACAATAAACCCGGGCAGGTTGGGCTCGTGAGCCGTCATAGGTAATACACCTAGGAGAGCAAACTCCGAACAATAAACCCGGGCAGGTGGAGGTCGTTAGCGAAAGCAGTTCATCTAGGAGAGAAAACTCCGATTACAAAACCGGGCAGGTGGAGGTCGTTAGCGTGAGCAGTTCACCTAAGAGAGCAAACTCCGATTACAAACCCGGGCAGGTGGAGGTCGTTAGCGAAAGCAATTCATCTAGGAGAGCAAACTCCGATTATAAACCCGGGCTGGTGGAGGTCGTTAGCGAAAGCAGTTCACCTAGGAGAGCAAACTCCGATTACAAACCCGGGCAGGTGAGGTTCGTTAGCCGTGGTAGGCAATTCACCTAGGAGAGCAAACTCCGAACAATAAACCCGGGCAGGTGGAGCTCGTCAGCCGTGGTAGGCAGTCTGCCTAGGAGAGCAAACTCCGAACAATAAACCCGGGCAGGTGGAGCTCGTCAGCCGTGGTAGGCAGTCTGCCTAGGAGAGCAAACTCCGAACAATAAACCCGGGCAGGTGGAGCTCGTCAGCCGTGGTAGGCAGTCTGCCTAGGAGAGCAAACTCGAACAATAAACCCGGGCAGGTTGAGCTCGTCAGCCGTGGTAGGCAGTCTGCCTAGGAGAGCAAACTCGAACAATAAACCCGGGCAGGTGGAGCTCGTCAGCCGTGGTAGGCAGTCTGCCTAGGAGAGCAAACTGAACAATAAACCCGGGCAGGTGGAGCTCGTCAGCCGTGGTAGGCAGTCTGCCTAGGAGAGCAAACTCCGAACAATAAACCCGGGCAGGTGGAGCTCGTCAGCCGTGGTAGGCAGTCTGCCTAGGAGAGCAAACTCCGAACAATAAACCCGGGCAGGTGGAGCTCGTCAGCCGTGGTAGGCAGTCTGCCTAGGAGAGCAAACTCGAACAATAAACTGGGCTTGTGGTGCTCGTTAGATGTCGTAGACAATCCACGTGATGGAACACCAAAGAAAAGGAAAATAAAAGGAACACCAGAAAAGGAAAATATAGTAACAAAACATCAAGAAAATAAAATAAAAAACACAGATCATCCACCTTCAGGCCCTAGCATCTCCAAAATTATGGATGAGTCTTTTCTGGGGAGAAAGAGGCTCATCCAGACCAAAGAACATCAAAAAGGGATGATATAGAAAGGAACACCAAAAAAATGGGAAAAAGAGAAAAAACATCGCAAAAGAAAAGTAACAACAATAACAGAACAACATCAAGAAAAGTAACATACAAAGACACATCATCCACCATTCGGCCCCAAACTAACATCACCAAAATTATGGGTGGGTCTTTTCTGGGGAGAAAGAGGCTCACCCAGACCAAAGAACATCAAAGAGGGATGATATAGAAAAGAACACCAAAAAATAGGGGAAAAAAGAGCAAAAAAACATCGCAAAAGAAAAGTAACAGCAATAACAGAACAACATCAAGAAAAGTAACATACAAAGAAACATCATCCACCATTCGGCCCAAAACTAACATCACCAAAATTATGGGTGGGTCTCTTCTGGGAAGAAAGCGGCTCACCCAGACCAACGAAGAACATCAACAAGAGGATGATGTGAAATAAAAGAACATTAAAAAACACGAAGAAAAGAAATAAGAAGAAAAAGAACTGTAAAAAACTTCGGAAAACTAAAACAAGAAGAAAAACACATCAAGAGAAGAAAAATATAAGAAACATCATCCACCTTTCGGCCCCTAACTAACATCACCAAAATTATGGGTGGGTCTCTTCTGGGAGGAAAGCGGCTCACCCAGACCAAGCAACATCAACAAGAGGATGATATGAAATAAAAGAACATCAAAAAAGAAAAACAACAGCAAGAAAACAAAGAAAAAGATAAAGAAAAGAAAAGGAAAAAGAAACAAAAAGAAAAAGAAAAACACCAAAATAAAATAAAACAAAAACAAAAAAATAATCCAAATAAATAAATAAATAAACAAATACAGAATACAGTAAAATTAACGAACTAACTAACTAATTCAAACTGTCTAACTATTAAACTACCTATCTAACTAAGGGTACTATACAAGGGTACTATTGGACTACCTATTAACTAACTAACTATCAAATCATCTAACGATCGAACATGTCTTTGACTCTTTATATATTTATCTGCATGGCTATCTATCATTATGTTTACCTATCCCTCTTTTTTTTTCTTTTAGCAGTTAAGGAAGCAGCTCAAGGGCAAAAGTAGATAAAGAAATAACAAATCCGCATAAATAAAAATAAGTTCTATCTCTATATCTTTTATTTGTTTATCTTATTTGTTCATCTTATTTATTTGTTTACTTATCTAGTCCGTCATCAGTCATGGTAGTTCTACCTACACGTTTTCCTGCCACAATTTTTTTTCATTGTGTAGTCCTTAATATAAAATAAAAATAAGTTCTATCTCTGTATCTTTTATTTGTTTATCTTATTTGTTCCTCTTATTTATTTGTTTACTTATCTAGTCCGTCATCAGTCATGGTAGTTCTACCTACACGTTTTCCTGCCACAATTTTTTTTTCATTGTGTAGTCCCTCGTTCCGGTCCGACCTTGAGCTGGAAGGGAAGGACGGGGGCAGAGAGGCAAGAAGAGGGAGGGAGGGAGGGAGGGAGGGGGGAGGTAGGACAGAGCAATAGGAAGAATTTGGATTATAATAGTTTTCCCCCCTTCCCCCTCTGCAGCCAAAAAATAAAACGAAGAAAAGCGTCAAGTAAAAAAAATAAAATAATAAATGGTAGCTAACAATGATAGAGTTTGCTAAAAAAAAATGGAAATCGATGAGGTAAAGACTTGGCAGTTTTCTTTTTTTTTTCTTTTTTTTTTTTTTCAACACAGAAGACAGAAAGCTCAAGGGCCAAAATAAGAGGATACAGAAAAAAAAAGATCGCTACGTCGCTGCTCCCCAATCTTTATCCTTTTGATTATCTGTGTCTTGGATGTGGCAGAGTTAGAGACTTTGTATAACTACTGATATTTGTACTCTTCCGGGTATAGCCCATTCACGGTGCTCAATAATGATGATAACAGTATAGCAGCAAGTAGTACGCAGTAGCTAGCGAGGCGGCACCTTTTAGCACTTCAGTTCCCGTCACAACCTTACGGCACATTTCTTAAACTTTGTCGAGCGTTTAAAACTCATTCTCCGCTCTCTATTGTTACGTACTTTACAGAGAGAGAGAGAGAGAGAGAGAGAGAGAGAGAGAGAGAGAGAATAGCAGGGGTGAGGAAAGAGTGGGAATACGCGTTTCAGTCCTGATTGTGTGTGTGTGTGTGTGTGTGTGTGTGTGTGTGTCCTTGAAAAAAACCTGCAGGTCTCCAAGCGCTGCAAGACCCTGGGGGGGAGAGAGAGAGAGAGAGAGAGAGAGAGAGAGAGAGAGAGAGAGAGAGAGAGAGAGAGAGAGAGAGAGAGTATATGTGTTAACCATTGCACTTAGCCATGACACCAAAGGAAGAAAACTGAAGGTAAAGTTAAAGGCGGTGCATACGCTATTCTTCTCACGCTATATTCTCACGTAGTTGACTGCTCTTTCGGCCACCTCTTCGGATTCTTTACAGGAAAAGCGAGTAGCGGGCTTTTTTTTATTGTTGTTTCCTTATTGTGTGCCCTTGTGCTGTCTCCTTTGCTGTAAAAAAAAATAGCTGTGTGTGGCTGCGGTAGTTACTCATCTCCGCTCCGTTGACCCTTTGAGCTTGTGGTAGGCAAGAACCTGTTGGTTACCGGCACCATCTGAGAGGGTGTTTAGTAAGGCCGGCAATTTTTACACTCCTAAGCGAGCAAAACTCGGCCTGGAAACCTTCCGGGCATTAATGATGATAAAATGCAATTATGATGTGAAGTGTAAACTTGTGAAAAAAAGTATCTCTAAATTTTTTGTATAATTTCAGGAGCATTTTTATTTGTATCTTTGAAATCTGGAATAGGAGTATTTGTATTTTTATTTTTATTTTTAGATTCAGGAATAGAAGTATTTCTATTTGTATTTGTATTTTTAGATTCAGGAATAGAAGTATTTCTATTTGTATTCGTATTTTTAGATTCAGGAACAAAAGTATTTGTATTTATATTTGTATTTTTAGATTCAGGAATAAAAGTATATTGTATTTGTATTTGTATTTTTGGAATCCCGAACAAAAGTATTTGCATTTGTATTTGACTTGTAAAAAATCAGTATTTGATCCAACCCTGGTAAACACGTGCCAGCGCTGGGACCCCGCTGAAGTAAAATTAAATGAATAAATAAATAAAGTTACGTAAACAGCGTCACAAATTTCAAAACGAAAGGCTGAGCTAAATGAAAAGAAAAAATGGGACGGAAAACGAAATGTTTAATGAAAAGAAATGGTGCAAAACGAAAGTCCAAAAGCTAAATAAAACGAAAAGAGGGATGCAAAGCGAAAGGCTAAGACCTTGATGAAAAGAAAAGGGGAATGCAAAAGAAAGGCTAAAAGCTAAATGAAAAGAAAAGAAGAGGGGTGCAAAACGAAAGGCTAAAAATTAAATGGAAAAGAAAAAAAAAGAATACGTAACGAAAGGCCCAAAGCTATATGAAAAGAAAAGAGTCACCAGGACCGCAAAGTGAAAATTTTAAAGAAATTGAATAAAAAGATGGATGCCAACAGCATCTGGTGTTCCCAGGCGGTCACCCATCCAAGTACTATCCAGACCCAACGTCGCTTAACTAAGCTGATCGGACGCGAAGCGGTGTTTTCAACGTGGTATGGCCGTTGACGAGAGAGGTGAACTGGCTTTCATCTTTGAGCCAGGTAACACAGGTAAACACATGCCAGCGCTTGGACCGGGTGAAGTAATGAAGGTTTGTTAAGTTGGTCCTGATGTTTGAGGCAGGTAACACAGGTAAACACATGCCAGCGCTTGGACCGGGTGAAGTAATGAAGGTTTGTTAAGTTGGTCCTGATGTTTGAGCCAGGTAACACAGGTAAACACATGCCAGCGCTTGGACCGGGTGAAGTAATGAAGGTTTGTTAAGTTGGTCCTGATGTTTGAGGCAGGTAACACAGGTAAACACATGCCAGCGCTTGGACCGGGCGAAGCAGTGAAGGTTTGTTAAGTTGGTCCTGATGTTTGAGCCAGGTAACACAGGTAAACACATGCCAGCGCTTGGACCGGGTGAAGCAGTGAAGGTTTGTTAAGTTGGTCCTGATGTTTGAGGCAGGTAACACAGGTAAACACATGCCAGCGCTTGGACCGGGCGAAGTAGTGAAGGTTTGTTAAGTTGGTCCTGATGTTTGAGGCAGGTAACACAGGTAAACACATGCCAGCGCTTGGACCGGGTGAAGCAGTGAAGGTTTGTTATGTTGGTCCTGATGTTTGAGCCAGGTAACACAGGTAAACACATGCCACGCTTGGACCGGGTGAAGCAGTGAAGGTTTGTTATGTTGGTCCTGATGTTTGAGCCAGGTAACACAGGTAAACACATGCCAGCGCTTGGACCGGGTGAAGCAGTGAAGGTTTGTTAAGTTGGTCCTGATGTTTGAGGCAGGTAACACAGGTAAACACATGCCAGCGCTGGGACCCCGGTGAAGTAATGAAGGTTTGTTGGTTTCCTTCAACCTCCAGGAAATGTACGTCATGACTGTTGATGCTGATGCAGACGGGATATAATTTCTATCTATCTGCCATTAATTCAAGTCACACGTGTGCATGGATTCATATCTCGTGTATGAGAGAGAGAGAGAGAGAGAGAGAGAGAGAGAGAGAGAGAGAGAGAGAGAGAGAGAGAGAGAGAGAGAGAGAGAGAGAGAGAGAGAGAGAGAGAGAGAGAGAGAGAGAGAGAGAGAGAGAGAGAGAGAGAGAGAGAGAGAGAGAGAGAGAGAGAGAGAGAGAGAGAGAGAGAGAGTATATGTGTGTTAACCATTGCACTTAGCCATGACACCAAAGGAAGAAAACTGAAGGTAAAGTTAAAGGCGGTGCATACGCTATTCTTCTCACGCTATATTCTCACGTAGTTGACTGCTCTTTCGGCCACCTCTTCGGATTCTTTACAGGAAAAGCGAGTAGCGGGCTTTTTTTTATTGTTGTTTCCTTTTTGTGTGCCCTTGTGCTGTCTCCTTTGCTGTAAAAAAAAAATAGCTGTGTGTGGCTGCGGTAGTTACTCATCTCCGCTCCGTTGACCCTTTGAGCTTGTGGTGGGCAAGAACCTGTTGGTTACCGGCACCATCTGAGAGGGTGTTTAGTAAGGCCGGCAATTTTTACACTCCTAAACGAGCAAAACTCGACCTGGAAACCTTCCGGGCATTAATGATGATAAAATGCAATTATGATGTGAAGTGTAAACTTGTGAAAAAAGTATCTCTATATTTTTTGTATAATTTCAGGAGCATTTTTATTTGTATCTTTGAAATCTGGAATAGGAGTATTTGTATTTGTATTTGTATTTTTAGATTCAGGAATAAAAGTATTTGTATTTGTATTTGTATTTTTAGATTCAGGAATAAAAGTATTTGTATTTGTATTTGTATTTTTAGATTCAGGAATAAAAGTATTTGTATTTGTATTTGTATTTTTAGATTCAGCAATAAAAGTATTTGTATTTGTATTTGTATTTTTGGAATCCCGAACAAAAGTATTTGTATTTGTATTTGACTTGTAAAAAATCAGTATTTGATCCAACCCTGGTAAACACGTGCCAGCGCTGGGACCCCGCTGAAGTAAAAATAAATGAATAAATAAATAAAGTAACGTAAACTGCGTCACAAATTTCAAAACGAAAGGCTGAGCTAAATGAAAAGAAAAAATGGGACGGAAAACGAAATGTTTAATGAAAAGAAATGGTGCAAAACGAAAGTCCAAAAGCTAAATAAAACGAAAAGAGGGATGCAAAGCGAAAGGCTAAGACCTTGATGAAAAGAAAAGAGGAATGCAAAGGAAAGGCTAAAAGCTAATTAAAGGAAAAAAAAAAGAAGAGGGGTGCAAGACGAAAGGCTAAAAATTAAACGGAAAAGAAAAAAAAAGAAAAAACATAACGAAAGGCCGAAAGCTATATGAAAAGAAAAGAGTCACCAGGACCGCAAAGTGAAAAGTTAAGAGAAATTAAATAAAAAGAGGGATGCCAACAGCATCTGGTGTTCCCAGGCGGTCACCCATCCAAGTACTATCCAGACCCAACGTCGCTTAACTTCGCTGATCGGACGAGAAGCGGTGTTTTCAACGTGGTGTGGCCGTTGACTAGATGAGATGGCTTTCAGCTTTGAGGCAGGTAACACAGGTAAACGCATGCCAGCGCTTGGACCGGGCGAAGTAGTGAAGGTTTGTTAAGTTGGTCCTGATGTTTGAGCCAGGTGACACAGGTAAACGCCAGCGCTTGGACCGGGTGAAGTAGTGGAGGTTTGTTAAGTTGGTCCTGATGTTTGAGCCAGGTAACACAGGTAAACGCCAGCGCTTGGACCGGGTGAAGTAGTGAAGGTTTGTTAAGTTGGTCCTGATGTTTGAGCCAGGTAACACAGGTAAACGCCAGCGCTTGGACCGGGTGAAGTAGTGAAGGTTTGTTAAGTTGCTCCTTATGTTTGAGCCAGGTAACACAGGTAAACACATGCCAGCGCTTGGACCGGGCGAAGTAGTGAAGGTTTGTTAAGTTGGTCCTGATGTTTGAGCCAGGTAACACAGGTAAACACATGCCACGCTTGGACCGGGTGAAGTAATGAAGGTTTGTTAAGTTGGTCCTGATGTTTGAGCCAGGTAACACAGGTAAACACATGCCAGCGCTTGGACCGGGTGAAGTAATGAAGGTTTGTTAAGTTGGTCCTGATGTTTGAGTCAGGTAACACAGGTAAACACATGCCAGCGCTGGGACCCCGGTGAAGTAATGAAGGTTTGTTAGTTTCCTTCAACCTCCAGGAAATGTACGTCATGAATTTACCAGGAAGAGTTGTTATGATAGAAACTTTTCATGGCAGAAAACTGAACTACACACACACACACACACACACACACACACACACACACACACACACACACACACACACACATACACACACTTATTCAGTGATTTAGGGGGTAGTTAGGCCATGGGACCACGGCCTCTAAGGACTAAGGAAAGCTGATCGATTGCTTGTGCCTGTTGTTAATTGTTCCTCCTTGTATGCTGTGCCAAACGATCAATGGAAGAAAAAAAAAGAATAAATAAATAAAGTTACGTAACCAGCGTCACAAATTTCAAAACGAAAGGCTGAGCTAAATGAAAAGAAAAAAAGGGACGGAAAACGAAATGTTTAATGAAAAGAAATGGTGCAAAACGAAAGTCCAAAAGCTAAATAAAACGAAAAGAGGGATGCAAAGCGAAAGGCTAAGACCTTGATGAAAAGAAAAGAGGAATGCAAAAGAAAGGCTAAAACCTAATTAAAGGAAAAGAAAAGAAGAGGGGTGCAAAACGAAAGGCTAAAAATTAAATGGAAAAGAAAAAAAAAAAGAATACATAACGAAAGGCCGAAAGCTATATGAAAAGAAAAGAGTCACCAGGAGCCCAAAGTGATTGATTGATAGTTTATTGTTGCAGGTAAACAACAAGGGAGAAGGGAGGAACATGCCATCCGAACCCCCAGGCAAGACAGTGTGTGATTATACAACTATTAATACATGTGTAGGTAGCACCAGGAAACTAAAAAGATACAATGGAAGGAATGAATGCACAACAAGGGAGGGGGGCGGTGCCTCCCCCTGGACAATAAGACAATAAAATGTGGGAACGGAGAAGGACATTGCCCAAGCACTAGATGGGAATGAATATAGAGATAGAGTAAATAGTCCTTAAAGTATAATACCGCAGAGGTTACAGCCTTGCATAGCGCGGCAGGCTGCCACACACGGCATCACCACCCTGGTGCAAACTGAGGGTGTTCTTTGAGGATAGCAGGGAGGACATCATGGTTCAGGAGCCAACAAATTGTCTGGGGCAGGTCAAGGCAGTCCCGTGGCTTCAACTTAGCAATGAGAGGGCATTCCATGACATAGTGATGCAGTGTGTGGCCCCTCGACCTGGCACACTGTGTGCAGGAGACACCAGGAAAAGTTAAAAGAAATTAAATAAAATGAGGGATGCCAACAGCATCTGGTGTTCCCATCCAAGTACTATCCATACCCAACGTCGCTTAACTTCGCTGATCGGACGAGAAGCGGTGTTTTCAACGTGATGTGGCCGTTGACGAGGAAAGTGAATTGACTTTGCTCTTTGAGGCAGGTAACACAGGTAAACACATGCCAGCGCTTGGACCGGGTGAAGAAGTGAAGGTTTGTTAAGTTGGTCCTGATGTTTGAGGCAGGTAACACAGGTAAACACATGCCAGCGCTGGGACCCCGGTGAAGTAATGAAGGTTTGTTAGTTTCCATCAACCTCCAGGAAATGTACGTCATGAATTTACCAGGAAGAATTATTATGATACAGACTTTTCATGGCACGAAACTGAACTACACACACACAAAAAAAAAAAAAATATTCAGTGATTTAGGGGGCTATAGTCTTTCCACGCGAATCTGGCGGGCGGGGGGGCTGCGGGGTCAGCTAAGCCCCCGTATCTCTCTCAATTAAATAACTGGATAATCCAATGAGGTCATATAGTGTTAAGATTGTTTCGTTTTAGGATAATAACAAAGATTTTGTGTAAATACCACGACAGTTGACACCGTTGGAATACAACGTCGTCAAGCGTCCAGGTATCTATACAAAATCTTTGTTATTATCCTAAAAACGAAACAATCTTAACTTTATATGACCTTATTGGATTACCCAGTTATTTAATTAAATTCATTTAAGGGGAGAGTATGACGTTTTTACAAAATTCCTAGGTATTTGCCAAGGATCTTGATTCATCCAAATGTTTCTCTCACTGGTACCCTGAGCATCACATCCAACTTTGAAGTTGATTGTGCAAATATTTTTATGCCATTTCTTGTTTTTTCTCGATTTTTCTTTTATGTCGATCTCCTCCGTTACCTTTTCTCTTATCTCTTCCTCTCTTCCGCAGAATATACTTTATAACCTTCCTAACAGTCCCAACATAGAATATTTTGCAAAATTTGTTTAATCAAATTTTTAAAAATGAACGAAAAATATTAACATGTAAAAAGTTTAGAAAGTTTTAGCATTATATGGGAAAACTGTGACCTAAAAGAAAAAAATTATGTTGGGAATTTTCTCTGACAATTCATTTTTTGAATCCCCAACTTTCATTGAGATCTTAAAAAAATAAATAATAGTTTAATTTTATGTTTTGTTGTTTATGGTTTTGAGAAAAACGCGATTAAATTATTTTTTGTCTCGTAGCGCAAGCAAATAAAGCTATAATGCCATACACCTGCTCATATACTTCCCTGGGTTCAATAATCACAGACCAATGCATGTACATAATGCTACGCCGCCTTTATAAAAGATATTAACTATTCAAGGGCGAGGGTGTCAGGACGCGCCAGGCCCCTCGATCACTGTCACCAGATTGGTCTAAAAGTTCCCTGGTGCATATCCCTCACTGGTACTTCCACTGTCCTTCTTCCTCTTTTTTTTCTTCCCCTTGGTTGGAGTTATTCTTCTTTTCTCTCTGAGTTCCAGTCCTTGTTCTAGGTATGCAGCTGAGGTTCCCTTCCACCCAGCGTTCCCCACGCACTGAGGGTGGAGGCCGTGGAGCGGTGGCCTTGAGCGGTGGCGTGCCATAACGAGAGGCACCGACTGAGTTGGGAGATTCACTAGAATGCATTGATATGTGATTATTATACATTATTCATTGCAAAAAGCGTACAGTAATGACTCCCAGCGCGCCACGCGGGGTGTTTAAATCCCTTCGCTAGGGGCATTTAAATTTACGATAGACAAAAAAATACACCACCACTCGATGCCTCTGAGCCAGTAGATGTTGGGACAACATGGAACTCAATTTCGTATATTTTCAATTTTAATTTAATATTGGACGCCAAACTCTCCCCTAAAAAGAATGTTTGATTTCACTATTAAACCACGGTAGACTTTTATTTGTGTTATGATGCCCGCTGTGGCTCGGATGAGAAAGTGAAGGTGAAGGACAGGAGGTGATGGAACCGGTCGTGCGGGGCGTGTCCTCGGGAAGGCCTTGGCTGAGACACACAAAGCCTGCCAGCTAAGGTCTTGGGCTCCAATGACATCACGCAAAGTTATCAGGCAAACTACGTTATTATCCTCTTTTTCGCCCTCTTCATCTGTCTCTTTTTCTCATCTCCCTCGTCTCTCCTCATCCCCTCCACTGTACCGTCCCCTGCCCAAAGCTTTCTTTAAATCCTGTCTTTCCCCATGATCATCCTATTGCGCCATTACTGTGAACTCCCTCAAGCTGCCCTTTCCTCGTGTAGCTGCCTATGCCATCTTAATGGAGAGTAACCATAATTATCGTGCATTTTATCAATATCTGCTTCCAATCATCGCTTCGCAACAATCCTACTTTTTTTCAGAATGTTTCCAAATAAGACAGAAGGTGGAGCGGCTTCAGAGTAGCCTAACGTACCGATCGAAGCCTTGGCCTGCACACCTCACCGCATTTTTTGATGGGTGTGAAAAGGCGGAGTGTAAAGGCCGGGAGGAAAGCGTCGAGTTACATATAGGGTATCTGAATAACCCTGGAGAGAAACTTGATCGAGGGGGGAAGACGGCTGGGCAGGACAGGCTAACCAGGACGGACCTAACCATACCAAGTAATGTTCATACCAGGGGAAAAAACGCAAAATCCATCTGAGGTTTAAAGACTGAATGCCGTTTATAATGATTCCCACACACATTCCAAGGCTGTTTTCACACTTGTTTTCATCTCTCCACTTTTTCATATGTTTTCCGGGTGGTTTGAAGGCTACCAGAAGATATACATGACAAAAGAAAAGGTGCTGGTTATAGAGATGATATATTGAAGGATGCATAAAGTCAATCTTAACCTAATAAAGACTGATATGCATTCTTCAACAAACCTCATTTTAATAGCGCACCTAAATTGTCTGGTTCTTACTTCCTGATAGAGTTTGAAGTATAATCACACTCTGTACTGCCTGGGGGTTGGGATGGCATGCTCTTCCCTTCTCCTTTGTTGTTTACTTGCAACAATAAGCTATCAATCAATCAATCAGTGATGAGTACAAATCGCATCTGCTATTCTTTGTTTGAAGTATGATGCGAGGCGAAGGTGAAGGACGAGACGAAAGGTGAGAGAGAGAGAGAGAGAGAGAGAGAGAGAGAGAGAGAGAGAGAAGGCTAGATTACATTTTTTTAACAGGCTACACTTCCTCTCTTTTCAGCGTTACTAGACGGTGATAAGGAAGCAAAGGTAAATGAGCGTGTCAGAAGCTCGGAGGCATTACATTCTCGGTCAGGACGACAAAGGGAAGCCAGTAATGTGAGGCGATGTTTTTTTTGTTTTATTTTGCAGCAGTGGAAGAAGCTCAAGGGCAAATTAGGTAAAAGAAAAAAAAAGTCCGAGAGGTGAAGGAACGTGGCAGTCTCCCGGCTTTGACCTTGAGACTGAAGTAGCGTAATCGAGTTTTCGGCTTTTCGCCCCACTGGAGCTAAAGACACGCCCCGCTGCTTGGGCCCCGCGCCGCCCTTCCGTGATACAGTGAACAGGGCGGAGATATCATCATTACTGTTATTACTAGTCCACGGCAGGACAAAGTTTTTTCCTAATATTCTGCACTCAGTCAGATGTTATATCAATCGATCAAAGGGAGCCATTCAAGCCCCCTTCTCATCCTCAGTACCTCCTGGCTGCTGGATCTGTCGCCTTGCTTAATTTTCGATCTCTGTGGGCATCCCCTCGGCCTCCTCTACTGGATGAGCAGCGTATACGTGCCAGATGCCCGTACAGACGGAGTTGGGGTTGACGGACTCGGAGTTAATTAAGAGAAGACCTTGGACGGACTATGCTGGTAACATATATAGAATCAGTCTCACGGAGTAGTCGACGCCTTGACACAAAGGGCCGTATTACAAGTCGAATCCGAAAAATTTCTGGTCCCTACAAAGGCTGGTTTAGGGGCCGTATTACAAGTTCAATGCGAGAAGCTTCGGGTCCCTACATAGTTAACTCTTTAGGGACCCGAAACTTCTCGGATTGGTCTTGTATTACATACGGCCCCTAAACCGACCTTTGATGGGGACCTGAAACTTCTCGGATTCAACTTGTAATACGGCCCCTAGCCATTCCAGTGATATCCCATGATTCTGCGTAGACACTTATTACCAGATCAATCCGCCTCTCCAAGACCCTATTTAGTGTCCATGTCTCACAGCCATAGAGTAAGGGATACAAGGAGGAAGAGATGATGAGGAGGAGAAGGAAGAAGAGGAAGAGATAGATGATGAGGAGGAGGAGCTACAGGATCTGAGAGGTGCAATGTGGTTTAATTATTACTGAGACACCTGTAATACCTGAGGATACATAGGAATGGAGACAGAGCGAATCAAAAGAAAAAAATGACAAAACAAGCTCGGAAAAAAATGGAGAGCAACACAAATCTTAAGGAAATGAGGAAACACTGACGGAGAGACGGAGAGAGAAGGAGAGCTGAGGAGAGACGGGCAAGGGAGGGGGAGGGGGGCTGAAGTGCGGAGGGCGAGGTGCAGGAATACAGAGTGTGGACGGAACGAATCAACGGCGCCAGGTTGTCGTACTCAGTTTCTCATATTTCCCGATTTCCATCCCAAAAACTGTTTCCTGGGCCACAATAACGAGATTTATCTGTAGTTATTGTTGAAATGGTTTATTATTCTTGTTTCCTGGTGATATTTGAAGGGTGGGGATATGGGATGCTCCGAGTACGATAATCTGGCGACGGTGGAACGAATTACAGTCGTTACAGTTAGTTGCTCTTTATCTGGCAATGGTAAAAAAAAAAAAAAAAGTGCACATGACAAGGAATTGAAGCTATTTTTACATCTTTTTTTTTTTTACAGCAATGCTTTACACCGCATCGTATGTTTCATATTTAAACCTCAGACAATAATAAATTTGATCACCGAAGACATGCAAGACCCCAAAGACTGGCTGATCAATACACTTTCCATCTTTTGCTTCACTCAGCCTTTCATTGACCCCCTTTTGACTCGAGACATTTTTAACCCCTTGACCTTGCCATTCATCGGTCCCCTAGCCCCTTATTCAGTGATTTAGGGGGTAGTTAGGCCATGGGACCACGGCCTCTAAGGACTAAGGAAAGCTGATCGATTGCTTGTGCCTGTTGTTAATTGTTTCTCCTTGTATGCTGTGCCAAACGGTCATTGGAAGAAAAAAATGAATAAATAAATAAAGTTACGTAACCAGCGTCACAAATTTCAAAACGAAAGGCTGAGCTAAATGAAAAGAAAAAAAAGGGACGGAAAACGAAATGCTTAATGAAAAGAAATGGTGAAAAACGAAAGTCCAAAAGCTAAATAAAACGAAAAGAGGGATGCAGAGCGAAAGGCTAAGACCTTGATGAAAAGAAAAGAGGAATGCAAAAGAAAGGCTAAAAGCTAAATGAAGAGAAAAGAAGAGGGGTGCAAAACGAAAGGCTAAAAATTAAATGGAAAAAAAAATATATAAAACATAACGAAAGGCCGAAAGCTATATGAAAAGAAAAGTCACCAAGAGCGCAAAGTGAAAAGTTAAGAGAAATCAAATAAAAAGAGGGATGCCAACAGCATCTGGTGTTCCCAGGCGGTCACCCATCCAAGTACTATCCAGACCCAACGTCGCTTAACTTCGCTGATCGGACGAGAAGCGGTGTTTTCAACGTGGTGTGGCCGTTGACGAGAGAGGTGAACTGGCTTTCATCTTTGAGGCAGGTAACACAGGTAAACACATGCCAGCGCTTGGACCGGGTGAAGTAGTGAAGGTTTGTTAAGTTGGTCCTGATGTTTGAGCCAGGTAACACAGGTAAACACATGCCAGCGCTTGGACCGGGTGAAGTAGTGAAGGTTTGTTAGTTTCCTTCAACCTCCAGGAAATGTACGTCATGAATTTACCGGGAAGAGTTATTATGATACAAACTTTTCATGGCACAAAACTGAACTACACACACACACACACACACACACACACACACACACACACACACACACACACACACACACACACTTATTCAGTGATTTAGGGGGTAATTAGGCCATGGGACCACGGCCTCTAAGGACTAAGGAAAGCTGATCGATTGCTTGTGCCTGTTGTTAATTGTTTCTCCTTGTATGCTGTGCCAAACGGTCATTGGAAGTAAAAATAAATGAATAAATGAATAAATAAATAAAGTTACATAACCAGCGTCACAAATTTCAAAACGAAAGGCTGAGCTAAATGAAAAAAAAAAGGGGACGGAAAACGAAATGCTTAATGAAAATAAACGGTGCAAAACGAAAGTCCAAAAACTAAATAAAACGAAAAGAGGGATGCAAAGCGAAAGGCTAAGACCTTGATGAAATGAAAAGAGGAATGCAAAAGAAAGGCTAAAAGCTAAATAAAAAAACCCACAGAAATACAAAGAAAGAACAAACAACAGCAGACCTCCTGGTCCTAACGAGGCTGTTTGTGACGAGCTACACTAACCATCTAATCAAAGGTGGAAGATGAAGGACTGCAAAGGCGAAGGCTCCGGAAAAAATAACAATCGCGTTCGGTACGTAATGAATGGCAAACAACTTTCTGCAGTAAGTAAAGAAAAGGATCTTGGAATCACTATATCAAGCGATTTAAAGCCCGGTCAGCATTGTTCAGAGGTTGTTAAAACTGCAAACAAATTGGTTGGCTTCATCGGACGAGTTTTTAATAATAAATCGGAAAAAGTAATATTAAAACTGTATAATTCGTTGGTTCGACCCCGTCTAGAGTACTGTGTACAGTTTTGGTCTCCCTACTACAGAAAAGACAGAAAAGTTGGAACGGGTTCAACGAAGAGTAACAAAGATGATTCCTAGGTTGAGAAATTTATCATATCAACAAAGGCTTAAAGAAGTAAATTTATTCAGTCAATCAAAACGAAGAATGCGAGGCGATCTAATAGGAGTGTTTAAGATGTTTAAAGGATTCAGTTATATTAATGCGGAAGATTACTTTACAATTGATCGATCAAATAGAACAAGAAGAAATCACAATTTGAAGATAAGTGGAAAAAGATTCTCGTCGCACGAAGCTAAACACTTCTTCTTCACTCGAGTTGTTAATGTTTGGAACTCTCTACCCTGTGATGTCGTTGATAGTACAACAGTTACGGCCTTCAAGAATAGATTAGACAAGTGTTTTGAATCCAACCAGCAACTAAGATATTACTCATTGTCGTAATAACGTTAAGTTCTTTCGAATACTGGTGTCCTTGTCCGCTTTTATCGCCCGGTTAGTGGTAGCAGTAATGGTAGTTCTTTCCTCTTTCCTACATAATTTCCATGCAGTTTTTCCATGCTGCATGGTTCTTTTTCCTTTCCTGCCAGCTTTGGCTGGAGGGATGGGGGGGTGGGGAGGAGCCTTCGCCTTTGCTGTCCTTCATCTTCCACCTCTGATTAGATAGTTAGTGTAGCTTGTCACAAACAGCCTCGTAAGGACCAGCAGGTCTGCTGTTGTTTGTTCTTCCTTTGTGTTCTTTGTGTTCCCCTTTTCTCCATCCCTCCTGTCCTGCTCCTCCTTCACCACTTCTTGCTACTTTCCTTTTTCAATCCTATTTTTTTAATTCATTATTTCCTTATTCTCTCTCTCCCTTACTTCCTTCCTCACTCCCTTTCACTCTTATTTCCTTCCTTCCTTCCTTCTTTCCTTCTATACTCGCCTCACACTTCCCTACTCCCTCTCTTTCTTACTTCCTTTCTTCTCCTTTACTTCCCCCCACCCCCCCCAGTGTCTCCTTTTCCTAGTTTCTTCCTCCCTTTTCCTTTTCCTCCATTTTCAGCTTGTATCTCCCTCCATTATTGCCGTTCTTTCTCATCCGTCTCAGTCCCCTTGTCCCCCTCTCTTATTATCCATCACTTAACGTTCACTTTCTCTTTCTTCCCTACACTTTTTTTTCTCTCCCTCCAATCACACACTTTTCAGTAACTTTCCCAAAATTTTCTCTATCTTTCTCTTCCTCCACTAACAGCTCCCTTTTTTCCCACCCTTTTTTTCTCTTCCTCCTCGCATTTACACTTCCCTTTATCACCTTCCCTTTCAGTTTCCTCCCTCCACTTCTTCTCTCCTTCCACTTCCAGCTCCACTTTTTCCCCTTCCCTTTCCATTATCTCTTCCGCCGGTGACGTCACGGCCGTAACCTCGGGACAAATACCAGTGTTATTATTCATATATTTCGCACAATACTTAAGATGGTGGGAGTAAACAATTACTGAAGGGAGAAAATGCTCACTTCTTACCCCAAAGCGCCATTATGTTAACGTATCAGCCTGCCATTACGAATATTTCCCAAGGCCGCGGAGAAGCTTGGCCAAGTTGTTACGGGTGACTTTACCATTCATGATGCTGAAGGCGTATACAGCCATCACCAGGATCACAAAACAGTCAGTGAATACCCCGGCAACTTCAACGAGTGGCTTTTCAAACAGGCGAACCGAGGCGAAGATTCTACCAAGCTAATCAGATCCCGTAGTTTACATCTCTTTCCCTTCATCCAGCCAATCAGCTCCCGTAGCTAACATCACCCTCCTTCCACCCAGCCAATCAGCTCCCGTAGCTAACATTACCCTCCTTCCACCCAGCCAATCAGCTCCCGTAGCTGACATTACCCTCCTTCCACCCAGCCAATCAGCTCCCGTAGCTGACACCACCCTCCTTCCACCCAGCCAATCAGCTCCCGTAGCTGACATTACCCTCCTTCCACCCAGCCAATCAGCTCCCGTAGCTAACATTACCCTCCTTCCACCCAGCCAATCAGCTCCCGTAGCTAACATTACCCTCCTTCCATCCAGCCAATCAGATCCCGTAGCTAACATTACCCTCCTTCCATCCAGCCAATCAGATCCCGTAGCTAACATCACCCTCCTTCCATCCAGCCAATCAGCTCCCGTAGCTAACATTACCCTCCTTCCATCCAGCCAATCAGATCCCGTAGCTAACATCACCCTCCTTCCATCCAGCCAATCAGATCCCGTAGCTAACATTACCCTCCTTCCATCCAGCCAATCAGATCCCGTAGCTAACATTACCCTCCTTCCATCCAGCCAATCAGATCCCGTAGCTAACATTACCCTCCTTCCATCCAGCCAATCAGATCCCGTAGCTAGCATCACCCTCCTTCCATCCAGCCAATCAGCTCCTGTAGCTAACATTACCCTCCTTCCATCCAGCCAATCAGATCCCGTAGCTAACATTACCCTCCTTCCATCCAGCCAATCAGCTCCCGTAGCTAACATTACCCTCCTTCCATACAGCCAATCAGATCCCGTAGCTAACATTACCCTCCTTCCATCCAGCCAATCAGATCCCGTAGCTAACATCACCCTCCTTCCATACAGCCAATCAGATCCCGTAGCTAACATCACCCTCCTTCCATCCAGCCAATCAGATCCCGTAGCTAACATTACCCTCCTTCCATCCAGCCAATCAGATCCCGTAGCGATCTTCCCTATATACAAAAGGTGCAACTAGCTCTAGATTCCGCCCCATGCAATGTCACCTCCGAGCTCCCTAAAACGGCATATCTCAAACCGAGGTGATGTGGTAAATCTCGACCCTATGTGGGGAAAGAGAAAGGAATAGGGAGACTCCATCTCAAGAAATCACAATCCCGTGCCTGATCCCCCACCCACGCCCACCCCAATCCAAGAAACAGAAATTCCCGAGCACCAAGCACGGGCAGAACTCATCGCCCAAGAGGCTGTGCTGCAGCACGCTGGAAGGCCAGCACCAACACATGCACGCACAGCACACCACTCTCGGGCAAAACACCGTGACGCACGGCGCCTCGATGGCCACCACCAGACACTACCACGGCCTCCTGGGGCTGGCGCGCGGTGCCACGGAGAGGGCGATAAGGAGGCAGTGCCGGAGCCTCGCCCTCGCCGCCCACCCTGACAAGAACCCGCAGGACGTGGCGGCGGCCACGGCAATGCTCCAGCAGCTGCAGCTGGCGGTGCAGACTCTCTGCGACGCCGACTCAAGGGCCGCCACCACGACGGTGGCCCTCACCTACACGGACGTGGCGGCAAGGGCCAAGGAGGAACAAGGAGAGAAGAGGAAGGTGGAGGAAGGGAGGGGGGAGGAAGAGGAGCAGCAGAAGGAGAGTGGAGGTTGCGTAGGAGTGGAAGAGGTATTAGCTGAGACAGACACGGAAAGGAGGGAGGAAGGAGAGGAAGAGAAAAAGGAAGGAGAAGCTGACGTGCAGCTGACAGGCACAGAGAGGGAGCCGCCCTATCCGCTGGGCTGGGAGGAACCGGTGGCCCGGCTCAGGTGTGCTGAACACCTCGTCTACTTCAGCAACTGTGAGGAGTGCCTCAGCGGTATGACTGCCCAGGAGCGGCAAAGGCGCCTGCAGGAGCGGCGGGACCGTATCAGCGAGCGACGCGTCGAGCGGCGGGAACGACTGCAGCAGCTCAACGGCGATGGCAAGACGAAGAAGCGTAAGGGACGCAGGGCCCGGCGGCTACAGGCCAAGGCGGAGGAGGAGCTTTCTCGGCGGCCTCGCAAGATCAGGTTCAACCTGAAGGACGTCCCCAAACCCGTCAAGGACCGGGAGTTCCTGTACCGCCTCTACCAGTCCAGGAAAGGCGGCATGGTGCAGCAGTGGCGCAACCGCCTCGCCGCCCTCAACAACAGCGAGGCGGCGTGGCGGCAGGAGCTGGACGCCCTGGCGGCCAAGCGAGGCTGGCGGGCCGAGGGCCTCGAGTACACGGAGCGGAGTGTGCAGGAGGAGGAGTGGGTGGCAGAGGCCAAGGACGAACATGGAGAGAAGGGAGGGAGGGAGTGCTTGGAAGGAAAGGGTGAGGAGGGGGAGGAAGAAAGGAAGGAGGAGGAACAGGGTGAGGAAGGGAAGGTGGAGGAAGAGAGGGTGGAGAAGGAACAGGGGGAAGGGAAGGTGAAGGGAGTGATGAAGGGTAAGGAGGAACAGAGAGAGGAATGAAGGAGGAGGAAGAGAGGGACGAGAAGGAAGAGGAGAGGAAGGGAAGGTGAAGGAGGGATGAAGGAGGAAGAGGCAGAGGAGAGGAAGGTGAAGGGAGGGATGAAGGGAAGGAAGAGGAACAGGGAGAGGAGAGGAATGTGTAGGGAGGGATGAAGGGATAAGGAGGAACAGAGAGAGGAGAGGAAGGTGAAGGGAGGGATGAAGGGTAAGGAGGAAGAGGCAGAGGAGAGGAAGGTGAAGGGAGGGATGAAGGGTAAGGAGGAAGAGGCAGAGGAGAGGAAGGAGGAGGAAGAGAGGGAGGAAAAGGAAGAGAGGAAGGGAAGGTGAAGGAGAGAGGGAGGAGGTGGGGGCACCGTCGTCGTCTGGGCCCGGGCGATTTGAGGCCCGGGAGGTGAGTGTTTGTTTTCCAGCGACAGACGCAACACGAGCACCGGCAGCAGCAGCGGCACGTCAGGGGGGCAGGCGGGGGCGCGGCGCGGGGCGGAGTTACGAGGCTTTTCTTTACTTTTCGTTTTGTCCCCCCCCCAAAAAAAAAAACCCAAAAAAATTCGAAAACAACAAAATCTAAAAAAAAAATAAACTTAACACCAAAACAAAACCAAAAAAAACTAGAAAAAAGTAAAACAAAAAAAAAATACTAAAACAAAAAAATGAAAAAAATCAACAACACCAAAACAAAACAAAACAAAAAAATAAAATAAAGTAAAACAAAAAAATACAAAAACAAAAAACTGAAAAATAACAAAAAAAAAAAAAAATACAAAAAAAGGAAAAGAAGGCGGAGAAAGAGGAAGAGGAAGGGAAAGTGGAGGAAAAGAGGGAGGAGCAGGGACAGGGAGAGGAAGGGAAGGTGAAGGAAGAGGAAGGAGAAGATAGAACAGGGAGAGGAAGAGAAGGCGGAGAAGGAGAGGGAGGAGGAGGAGGAGGAGGAGGAACGGGAAGAGTGAAGGCTGTGTAGGAGTGGAAGAGGGAATGGCTGTGAAAGAGGAAGAGTGGAGGGAAGAGGGAGAGGAAGAGAAGGAGGAGGAGGAGGAAGAGGAAGAGAAAGAGGAAAAGGAAGATAATGAGGAGAGGAAAACGAGGAAGCTTGTTTTCTTTTGTTTTTCTTTCTGTTATTCATGTGCGCGCGCGTGTGTGTGTGTGTGTGTGTGTGTGTGTGTGTGTGTGTGATGCTGACCCTGGCTTAAATGTTAGGGTGGGATGCTGACCCTGGCTTAAATGTCAGGGTGTGATGCTGACCCTGGCTTAAATGTCAGGGTGGGATGCTGACCCTGGCTTAAATGTCAGGGTGGGATGCTGACCCTGGCTTAAATGTCAGGGTGGGATGCTGACCCTGGCTTAAATGTCAGGGTGGGATGCTGACCTCAGCTTAAGTTTCAGGGTGGGATGCTGACCTTAGCTTAAATGTCAGGGTGGGATGCTGACCCTGGCTTAAATGTCAGGGTGGGATGCTGACCCTGGCTTAAATGTCAGGGTGGGATGCTGACCCTGGCTTAAATGTCCAGGTGGGATGCTGACCCTGGCTTAAATGTCAGGGTGGGATGCTGACCCTGGCTTAAATGTCAGGGTGGGATGCTGACCCTGGCTTAAATGTCAGGGTGGGATGCTGACCCTGGCTTAAATGTCAGGGTGGGATGCTGACCCTGGCTTAAATGTTAGGGTGGGATGCTGACCCTGGCTTAAATGTCAGGGTGGGATGCTGACCCTGGCTTAAATGTTAGGGTGGGATGCTGACCCTGGCTTAAATGTCAGGGTGGGATGCTGACCCTGGCTTAAATGTTAGGGTGGGATGCTGACCCTGGCTTAAATGTTAGGGTGGGATGCTGACCCTGGCTTAAATGTCAGGGTGGGATGCTGACCCTGGCTTAAATGTTAGGGTGGGATGCTGACCCTGGCTTAAATGTCAGGGTGGGATGCTGACCCTGGCTTAAATGTCAGGGTGGGATGCTGACCCTGGCTTAAATGTTAGGGTGGGATGCTGACCCTGGCTTAAATGTTAGGGTGGGATGCTGACCCTGGCTTAAATGTTAGGGTGGGATGCTGACCCTGGCTTAAATGTCAGGGTGGGATGCTGACCCTGGCTTAAATGTCAGGGTGGGATGCTGACCCTGGCTTAAATGTTAGGGTGGGATGCTGACCCTGGCTTAAATGTTAGGGTGGGATGCTGACCCTGGCTCAAGTGCAAGACAGAAGAAGAAGAAGTTGTTGCGACGGAAGAGTTAGAAACAGCGACGGGAAGAAGAAGAAATAAGCATTTTAAAGACGAAGAAACAAAGGATTTGGAAGAAATGCAGAACAAAGACGATTGAAGAAGAAGAAAGGACGGACGAAGAAGAAGAAACAGCGACGGAAGAAGAAGAAGAAAGACGGAAGAAGAAGCGACGGAAGCAGCGACGGAAGAAGAAGAAATGAAGGACGAAAGAAGAAGAAGAAGAAGAAGCAGCGGCGAAAGAAGAAGAAGAAGGGGATGGAAGAAGAAGCAGCGACGAAAGCAGGCAACGACGGAAGAAGAAGAACATGCTGAAGAAGAAGAAGAAACAGCGACGGAAGAAGAAGAAAGCGACGGAAGAAGAAGAAGCAACGACGGAAGTAAAGAAGAAGCAGCGACGGAAGAAGGCAGAAGCAAAGGACGAAATAAAGAAGAAGCAGCGGCGAAAGAAGAAGAAACAGCGACGGAAGGAAGAAGGAGCAGTGAACGAAGAAGAAGAAGCAGCGACGGAAGAAGAAGAAAATACGTTAGAAGAAGAAACAGCGACGGAAGAAGAAGAAAGGACGAAAGAAGAAGAAGAAGGATAAGAAGAAGAAATAGCGACGGGAAGAAGAAGAAGCAGCTACTTGGGAAGAAGAAGAAGCAGCGACGGAAGAAGAAGAAGAAAGGACGGAAAGGAAGAAGAAACAGCGATGAAAGAAGAAGAAGAAGTAGCAACGAAGAAGAAGAAACAGCGACGAAAAGAAGCAAGACGAAAGAAGAAGAAGAAGTAGCGATTGGAAGAAGAAGAAGTAACGATGGAAGAAGAAAAGAAGCGACGGAAAAGAAGAAGCAAGGACGGAAGAAGAAGAAGAAAGGACGGAAGAAGAAGAAGAAAGCGACGGAAGAAGAAGAAAAAAGGACGGAAGAAGAAGAAGCAGCGACGGAAGAAGAAGAAGAAAAAGAGCGACGGAAGAAGAAGAAACAGCGACGGAAGAAGAACAGCGATGAAGGAAAAGTGACGGAAGAAGAAATAAAGGACGGAATAAGAAGAACAAAGGAAGAAGAAGAAGCAAAGACGAAAGAAGAAAGAAAGGACGGGAAGAAGAGGGAAGGAAGAAGAAAGGGACGGAAGAAGAAGAAACATGGAAGAAGCAGAAACAGCGACGTAAAGAAGAAGAAGCAGCAGCGGATGGAAGCAAAAGAGCGACGGAAGCAGGTAAGTAGTGATGGAAGAAGAAATAAAAGGATGAAGAAGAAGAAAGAAAGCGGACGGAAGAAGAAGAAGCAAGGACGGAAGAAGAAGAAACAGCGACGGAAGAAGAAGAAGAGCGACGGAAGAAGAAGAAACAGCGACGGAAGAAGAAGAAGCAGAAGGACGAAGAAGAAGAAGAAGCGACGGAAGAAGAAGAAACAGAACGGAAAAGAAGAAGAAGTGATGGAGGAAGAAGAACAAGCACGGAAGAAGAAGAAGAGTGATAGAAGAAGAAGAAGAAGTTGCGCGACGGAAGAAGAAGAAACAGCGACGGAAGAAGAAGAAGAAAGCGACGGAAGAAGAAGAAGAGCAACGGAAGAAGAATACAGCGACGGAAGAAGAAGAAACAGCGACGGAAGAAGAAGAAACAAAGGAGGAAGAAGAAGAAGAGGACGGAAGAAGAAGAAGAAGCGACGGAAGAAGAAGAAAGGACGGAAGAAGAAGAAACAGTGACGGAAGAAGAAGCTAAGGACGGAAGAAGAAGAAACAGCGACGAAAGAAGAAGAAGAAAGGATGAAAGAAGAAGAAAGATGACGGAAGAAGAAAGGAAAGCGATGAAAGAAGAAGAAGAAAAGGACGGAAGAAGAAGAAATAGTGACGAAAGAAGAAGAAGAAGCAGCGACGAAGAAGAAGAAACAAGGACGGAAGAAGAAGAAATAAAGGACGAAGAAGAAGAAGGACGGAAGAAGAAGAAGCAGCAGCGACGGAAGAAGAAGTAAAGGACAAAGATGAAGAAGAGACAGAAGAAGAAGAAACAGCGACGGAAGAAGAAGAAGGAGTGACGAAGAAGAAGCATGGAAGAAAAGGACGGAAGAAGAAGAATACTGACAAAGAAGAAGAAGAAGACGGACGGAAGAAGAAGAAACAGACGGAAGAAGAAGAACAAAGCGACGGAAGAAGAAACAGATGAAAGAAGAAGTGACGGAAGAAGAAGAAGCAGCGACGGAAGAAGAAGAAAGGACGGAAGAAGAAGAAGAAGGACGGAAATAGGGGAAGAAGAAGGACGGAAGAAGAAGAAGCAGCGATGGAAGAAGAAGAAGCAGCGACGGAAAAGAAGAAAGCGACGGAAGAAGAAGAAACAGCGACGGAAGAAGAAGAAGAAAGGACGGAAGAAGAAGAACAAAGGACGGAAGAAGAAGAAACAAGGACGGAAGAAGAAGACACGGAAGAAGAAGCAGCGACGGAAGAAGAAGAAACAGCGACGAAGAAGAAGAAACAGCGACGGAAGAAGAAGAAGAAAGGACGGAAGAAGAAACAGCGACGGAAAGAAATGCGACGGAAGAAGAAGAAGCAGCAGTGACGAAGAAGATGCAAATGACGAAAAGAAGAAGCAGACGAAAGAAGAAGAAGAAGAAACATGAAGGAAGAAACAGCGACGAAGAAGAAGCCAGTGACGGAAGAAGAAGAAGTAAAGGACAGAAGAAGCAATGACGGAAGAAGAAACAGGACGGAAGAAGAAGAAGAAAGATGGAAGAAGAAGAAGCAGCGACGGAAGAAGAAGAAGAAAGGACGAAGAAGAAGAAGATGAAGGATGGAAGAAGAAGAAGAAAGGATGGAAGAAGAAGCAGTGACGGAAGAAGAAGAAGTGACGGACGGTAAGAAGAAGAAGAAAGGACGGAAGAAGAAGAAATGAAGGACGGGAAAAAACAGGAAAGGATGGAAGAAGAAGAAGAAGCGACGGAAATAAATAAAACAGCGACGAAAGTAAAGAAGAAATAAGCGACGATAAAATAGCTAGCTAAGCACCCAATAGTTAAAACAAGCGACGGAAGAAGAAGAAACAGCGAAAGGGAAAATAAAGAAGAAGCGCAGACGAAGAAGAAGAACAGCGACGGAAGAAGAAGAAGAAGGACGGAAGAAGCAGCGACGGAAGAAGAAGAAGGACGGAAGAAGAAGAAACAGCGACGAAGAAGAAGAAGAAAGAAGGACGGAAGAAGAAGAAGACGGAAGAAGAAGAAGAAGGACGAAGAAGAAGAAGAAGCAAAGGACGGAAGAAGAAGAAGAAGAAGTGACGGAAGAAGAAGAAGAAAGGACGGAAGAAGAAGAAGCTAGGAAGAAGAAGAAAGAAAGGACGGAAGAAGAAGAAGCAGTGATTAAGAAGAAGCGACGGAAGAAGAAGAAGCAGGACGGAAGAAGAAGAAGCAGCGACGGAAGAAGAAGAAACAGGACGGAAGAAGAAGAAGAAGAGTGACGAAGAAGAAGAAGAAGAAGAAAGCGACGGAAGAAGAAGAAGAAGAAGAAGAAGAAGCATGACGGAAGAAGAAGAAGAGGATTAAAGAAGAAACAAAGATTTGAAGAAGAAGCAGAAGCGACGGAAGAAGAAGAAGCAGCGACGGAAGAAGAAGAAAAGGACGGAAGAAGAAGAAGCAGTGACGGAAGAAGAAGAAACAGGACGGAAGAAGAAGAAGGAAGGACGAAGAAGGAAGAAGCGATGGAAGAAGAAGAACAGAAAGGACGGGAAGAAGAGAAAGCACTTGGAAGAAGAAGAAGGCGACGGAAGAAGAAGCAGCGATGGAAGAAGAAGAAGCAGGACGAAGAAGAAGAAACAGCGACGGAAGAAGAAGAACAGCGACGGAAGAAGAAGAAGAAGAAGGACGAAGAAGAAGAAGAAAGGAACGAAGAAGAAGAAGCAGCGACGGAAGAAGAAGAACAGGACGGAAGAAGAAGAAGAAAGGACGGAAGAAGAAGAAACAGCGACGAAGAAGAAACAGCGACGGAAGAAGAAGAAACAGCGGCGAAAGGACGGAAGAAGAAGAAACAGCGACGGAAGAAGAAGAAGGAAAGGACGGAAGAAGAAGAAGAAGGACGGAAGAAGAAGAAACGACGGAAGAAGAAGAAGAAAGGACGGAAGAAGAAGAAGCAGGACGGAAGAAAGAAGAATTGTTGACGGAAGAAGAAGAAAGGACGAAAGAAGAAGAAGAAGCAGGAGAAGAAGAAGAAACAGCGACGGAAGAAGAAGAAGAAGAAGCGACGGAAGAAGAAGAAGCTGCTGATAAAGAAGGCAAACAGCGACGGAAGCGCGACGGAAGAAGAAGAAAGGACGAAGAAGAAGAAGAAGGACGGAAGAAGAAGCAAAGAAGAAGAAACAGCGACGGAAGAAGAAGAAGAAATAGTTGTCGCGATGGAAGAAGAAGAAGCAGTGACGGAAAGAAGAAGAAAGGACGGAAGAAGAAGAAGAAAGGACGGAAGAAGAAGAAGCGACGGAAGAAGCAGCGATTAAAGAAGAAAGGACGGAAGAAGAAGAAGAAGCAAGGAAGAAGAAGAAGAAGACGGAAGAAGAAGAAGCAGCGACGGAAGAAGAAGAAAAGAAGAAGAAGCAGGACAAGGACGGAAGAAGAAGAAGAAGCGACGGAAGAAGAAGAAGAAGGACGGAAGAAGAAGAAACAGCGACGGAAGAAGAAGAAGAAGCGATGAAGAAGAAGAAGGGATGAAGAAGAAGTGAAAGAAGGACGGAAGAAGAAGAAGCAGGACGGAAGAAGAAGAAGAAAGTGACGGAAAGGACGAAAGAAAAGAAATGGAAGAAGAAGAAACAGGACGGAAGAAGAAGAAGAAGAAGAAGAAACAAGGACGGAAGAAGAAGCAGCGACGGAAGAAGAAGAAGAAAGGAAGCGTTAAACGGAAGAAGAAGAAGAAAGCACAGGACGGAAGAAGAAGAAGCAGCGACGGAAGAAGAAGAAACAGCGACGGAAGAAGAAGAAGCCAGCGACGAAAGAAGAAGGTTGAAGGACGGAAGAAGAAGAAACAGCGACGGAAGAAGAAGAAGAAGCGACGGAAGAAGAAGAAACAAGCGACGGAAGAAGAAGAAGAAAGGACGGAAGAAGAAGAAACAGCGACGGAAGAAGAAGAAACAGCGATGGAAGAAGAAGAAACAGCGACGGTAGAAGAAGAAGCAGGACGGAAGAAGAAGAAGCGACGGAAGAAGAAGAAGCAGGACGAAAGAAGAAGAAATAAAGGGCGACGAAAGAAGAAGAAGCAGTGACGGAAGAAGAAGAAGAAGCAGCGACGGAAGAAGAAGAAAGCGACGGAAGAAGAAGAAAGGGACGAGAAGAAGAAGAAACAAGCGACGGAAGAAGAAGAAGCGACGGAAGAAGAAGAAGAAGCGACGAAAGAAGAAGAAGAAGTGACGAAAGAAGAAGAAGCAGGACGGAAGAAGAAGAAGAAACAGTGACGGAAGAAGAAGAAGTAGCGACGGAAGAAGAAGAAGCAGGAAGAAGAAGAAGAAACAGCGACGGAAGAAGAAGAAGGAAGGACGAAAGAAGAAGAAACAGGACGAAGAAGAAGAAGAAAGGACGGAAGAAGAAGAAGAAAGGACGAAGAAGAAGAAACAGCGACGAAGAAGAAGAAGTGACGGAAGAAGAAGAAACAGCGACGGAAGAAGAAGAAGCAGGACGGAAGAAGAAGAAACAAAGGACGGAAGAAGAAGAACAGCGACGGAAGAAGAAGGGTTAAAGCAGGACGGAAGAAGAAGAAACAGCGACGGAAGAAGAAGAAGAAGACGGGCAAAGAAGGAAAGACGGAAGAAGAAAGGACGGAAGAAGAAGAAGCAGCGACGGAAGAAGAAGAAGAAGCAGGACGGAAGAAGAAGAAACAGGACGGAAAGAAGCAGCGACAAAGGTAGCAAGAAACAAGGATTAAAAGAAGAAGAAGCAGCGACGGAAGAAGAAGAAGAAAGGACGGAAGAAGAAGAAGAAGACAAGAAGACAGAAACATGACGGAAGAAGAAACAGCGACGGAAGAAGAAGAAGAAGACGGAAGAAGAAGAAGGATGGAAGAAGCGAAGAAGAAGAAGAAGAATGACGGAAGAAGAAGCAGCGATGAAGAAGGAAACAGGACGGAAGAAGAAGAAGCAGCGATGAGAGCGACGGAAGAAGAAGTGAAAGCGACGGAAGAAGAAGCAGTGACGAAAGAAGAAGAAGCAGCGACAGAAGAAGAAGAAAGCGACGGAAGAAGAAGAAGAAGGGATAGAAGAACAGCGACGGAAGAAGAAGAAGAAAGCGACGAAGAAGAAGAAGAAGGACGGAAGAAGAAGAAGCAGGACGGAAGAAGAAGAAAGAAGGACGGAAGAAGAAGAAGCGACGGAAGAAGAAGAAGCAGCGACGGAAGAAGAAGAAGCGACGGAAGAAGAAGAAGTAAAGAAGAAGAAGAAGAAGAACGACGGAAGAAGAAGAAGAAGCGACGGAAGAAGAAAAAACAGCGACTGGAAGAAGAAGACGGAAGAAGAAGAAGCAGATGGAAGAAGACGGAAGAAGAAGAAACAGCGACGGAAGAAGAAGAAATGAAAGGACGAAGAAGAAGAAGAAGCAGGACGGAAGAAGAAGAAGAAGCGACGAAAGAAGAAGAAACAGCGACGGAAGAAGAAGAAGAAGCGACGGAAGAAGAAGAAGCAAAGGACGGTGGAAGAAGAAGAAGCGACGGAAGAAGAAGAAACAGCGACGGAAGAAGAAGAAGAAGGACGGAAGAAGAAGAAGAAGGATGAAGAAGAAGAAGAAGATGGAAGAAGAAGAAGAAGCGATGGAAGAAGAAGAAGAAAGGATGGAAGAAGAAGAAGAAGCATGGAAGAAGAAGAAGCAGGACGGAAGAAGAAGAAATATGGGGACGGAAGAAGAAGAAACAGCGACGGAAGAAGAAGAAGAAGAAGCAGCGATGGAAGAAGAAGAGGAAGGACGGAAGAAGAAGAAGCAGCGACGGAAGAAGAAGAAGAAGGACGGAAGAAGAAGAAAAGGACGATAAGAAGAAGAAGCAGTGATTAAGAAGAAGGGACGAAGAAGAAGAAAGAAGGACGGAAGAAGAAGAAACAAGAAGAAGAAGCGACGGAAGAAGAAGAAGAAGGACGGAAGAAACATGACGGAAGAAGAAGAAACAGTTGACGAGACGGAAGAAGAAGCAGCGACGGAAGAAGAAGAAGCAGCGACGGAAGAAGAAGAAGCAGCGACGGAAGAAGAAGAAATGACGGGAAGACGGAAGAAGAAGAAATAAAGGACGTAAAGGTAAGAAAGGACGGAAGAAGAAACAGCGACGGAAGAAGAAGAACAGCGACGAAGAAGAAGAAGAAAGGACGGAAGAAGAAGAAGAAGATGAAGAAGAAAGGATGGAAGGCGAAATAGCGACGGAAGAAGAAGAAACAAAGGACGGAAGAAGAAGAAAAAGGACGAAGAAGAAGAAAGGCGACGGAAGAAGAAGAAGAAGGACAAAGAAACAGTGAGATGGAAGAAGAAAAGGACGGAAATGAAAACAAAGGACGGAAGAAGAAGAAATAAGACGGAAGAAGAAGAAACAGCGACGAAAGAAGAAGAAACAAAGGACGGAAGAAGAAGAAGAAAGGACGGAAGAAGAAGAAACAGGACGAGAGAAGGAGAAGAAGCGACGGAAGAAGAAGAAGCAGCGACGGGAAGAAGAAGAAACAGCGACGGAAGAAGAAGAAGTACAGTTTAGGAAGGAAGAAGAAGCAGCGACGGAAGAAGCAATGAAATTCCTATTTGAAGTGTCTCATCTCCAAGATTCAGTGCGATCTGATGATGTGATAATGATTTGTAAGCTGCGAGGACTTCTAAGTCTTCAAATTTGTTACGAAGGCTACGAGTGCTGACATAGCAAGTTTTAATGTGATTCGAGTCGGGGTTTTATGGGTTGAATACCTTTCACGCTGGAGCTTCTGCTGGTGCCTCGCTCATGCTTTTTTGGCTTTCGAAGAGCCACTTATCACAGAGCAGCCTCCTGAAACGGGCTGCTCCAAGAGGGTTTGGCGGATGCTATCAGGAAGCGAGCACAGTTGAATCGTAGAAAAAATTGCTCCATGCCAAGTTAGCGAACTGACGTTTGTGAGCAAAAGGACAAGCCTGTTGTTTGTGATGAAGGCCTTACTGTAAAAAGCTAGATTCGCACCGACCCTCGGAGGATTCTGAGATTTTGATGTTACTGGCATCCGTTTTGTTATTTATACCAAGCTTTGATCATGCGGCGGTATTTCTCGCCAGTTCCTCAGAACGGTTATAGCTTTACGTCATTTGTCCTTGCGTAAATGACAAAGAAGGCTGCGTTTCTGGTCGGCATTTCCGTTTGTTAAGTTGGTCCTGATGTTTGAGCCGGCAACACAGGTAAACACATGCCAGCGCTTGGACCGGGTGAAGGGTAAGTGAAGGTTTGTAAGCTGGTCCTGTGATGTTTGAGCCAGGTAAGACAGGTAAAACACATGCCAGCGCTTGGACCGATGAAGTAGTGAAGGTTTGTTGTTGGTCCTGATAAGTTTGAGCCAGGTAAACACAGGTAAACACATGCTGTGCTGGGACCCCTGTGAAGTTAAATGAAGGTTTATTAGTTTTTCAAATTTCCAGGAAATGTACATGAATTTACCAGGTGTTATTATGATACACTTTTTCATGGCACAAAAAACTGAACTACACACACACACACACACACACACACACACACACACACACACACACACACACACACACACACAAACTTATTCAGTGATTTAGTAATGAAAAACATGGGGACCACGGGCTTCTAAGGACAAAAGGAAAGCTGGATCGATTGTTTAAAACACAGTTGTTCAGCAATCCTTGTATACTGTGCCAAAAGGCACATTGGAAGAAAAAATGAATAAATATATAAAAGTTACGTAACGAACGTCACAAATTTCTAAAAAAATGAATTGAGCTAAATGAAAAGAAAAAGGAAGCAAAAAACTAAATGTTTAATGAAAAAAACAGCAAAAAACGAAAGTCCAAAAGCTAAATAAAATGAAAACAGGGATGTAAAGGAAGCACAAGACCTAGATGAAAGAAAAGAGGAATGCAAAAGAAAGGCAAAGTTAAAGGAAAGAAAAGAAGAGGTAAAAACGAAAGGCTAAAAATTAAAATGGAAAAGAAAAAATAAGAACGAAACGCCGAGAGTTTATATGAAAATAAGAGTCACCAAGAGAGCAAAGTGAAAGTTTAAAGAAATTAAATAAAGAGGGATGCCAACAGCATCTGCGTTCCCAGGCGGCTGACGATAAAGCAGGAATTACCATCTCGGAGGCAGGTAACAGGTAAAATGCCAGCGCTTGATCGCATGAATTAGTGAATGCTTGTTGTTGGTTCTGATTTCTGCCAGGTGACACTGGTAAACACATGCCAGCGCTTGGACCGCCAAGAAGCAGGAAGGTTTGTTGATGTTTGAGCCAGGTGACACAGGTAAACAGTTTGAGCCAGGGTAAACACATACCAGCACTTGGACCGGGGTGAAGTAGTGAAGGTTTGTTAAGTTGTCCTGATGTTTGAGCCAGGTAACAGGTAAACACATGCCAGTGCTGGGACCATGAAGCAAAATAAATAAGTAGTGAAGGTTTTTGAGCCAGGTAAGAGGTAAACACAAATTAATTAATAAATAAATAAAGTTACGTAACCACCGTCAAAATTTTCTAAAACGAAAGGTTCAGCTAAAAAAAAAAAAAAAAAAAAAAAAAGGCACGGAAAATGAAATGCTTTTAATGAAAAGAAATGGTAAAACGAAAGTCCAAAAGCTAAAACGAAAAGAGGGATGCAAAAGCGAAAGGTTAAGACCTAGATGAAAAAGAAAAGAGGAATGCAAAGAAAGCTAAAAGCTAAAGGAAAAAGAAGAGGTGCAAACGAAAGGCTAAAATTAAACGGAAAAGAAAAAAATAGATAACATAACGAAAGGCCGAAAGCTATATGAAAAGAAAAGAGTCACCAGGATCGCAAAGTGAAAAGTTAAGAGAAATCAAATAAAAGAGGGATGCCAACAGCATCTGGTGTTCTAGGCGGTCACCCATCCAAGTACTATCCAGACCAACGTCGCTTAACTTCGCTGATCGGACGAGAAGCGGTGTTTTCAACGTGGTGTGGCTGTTGACGAGAAATGAACTGGCTTTCATCTTTGAGCCAGGTAACACAGGTAAACATATGCCACGCTTAGACCGGGTAAAGTAGTGAAGGTTTGTTAAGTTGGTCCTGATGTTTGAGCCAGGTGACACAGGTAAACACATACCAGCACTTGGACCGGGTGAAGTAGTGAAGGTTTGTTAAGTTGGTCCTGATGTTTGAGCCAGGTAACACAGGTAAACACATGCCAGTGCTGGGAATCCAGTGAAGTAAAAATAAATTAATTAATTAATAAATAAATAAAGTTACGTAACCACCGTCAAAATTTTCTAAAACGAAAGGCTCAGCTAAAAAAAAAAAAAAAAAAAAAAAAAAAAAGGCACGGAAAACGAAATGCTTAATGAAAAGAAATGGTGAAAAACGAAAGTCCAAAAGCTAAAGAAAACGAAAAGAGGGATGCAAAGCGAAAGGCTAAGACCTTGATGAAAAGAAAAGAGGAATGCAAAGGAAAGGCTAAAAGCTAATTAAAGGAAAAAAAAAAGAAGAGGGGTGCAAAACGAAAGGCTAAAAATTAAACGGAAAAGAAAAAAAATAGATAACATAACGAAAGGCCGAAAGCTATATGAAAAGAAAAGAGTCACCAGGATCGCAAAGTGAAAAGTTAAGAGAAATCAAATAAAAAGAGGGATGCCAACAGCATCTGGTGTTCCCAGGCGGTCACCCATCCAAGTACTATCCAGACCCAACGTCGCTTAACTTCGCTGATCGGACGAGAAGCGGTGTTTTCAACGTGGTGTGGCCGTTGACGAGAGAGATGAACTGGCTTTCATCTTTGAGGCAGGTAACACAGGTAAACACATGCCAGCGCTTGGACCGGCGAAGTAGTGAAGGTTTGTTAAGTTGGTCCTGATGTTTGAGCCAGGTGACACAGGTAAACGCCAGCGCTTGGACCGGGTGAAGTAGTGGAGGTTTGTTGTTGCTCCTTATGTTTGAGCCAGGTAACACAGGTAAACACATGCCAGCGCTGGGACCCTGGTGAAGTAAAATAAATTAATTAATTAATAAATAAATAAAGTTACGTAACCACCGTCAAAATTTTCAAAACGAAAGGTTCAGCTAAAAAAAAAAAAAAAAAAAAAAAAAAAAAAAGGCACGAAAACGAAATGCTTAATGAAAAGAAATGGTGCAAAACGAAAGTCCAAAAGCTAAATAAAACGAAAAGAGGGATGCAAAGCGAAAGGCTAAGACCTTGATGACAAGAAAAGAGGAATGCAAAGGAAAGGCTAAAAGCTAATTAAAGGAAAAAAAGAAGAGGGGTGCAAAACGAAAGGCTAAAAATTAAACGGAAAAGAAAAAAAATAGATAACATAACGAAAGGCCGAAAGCTATATGAAAAGAAAAGAGTCACCAGGACCGCAAAGTGAAAAGTTAAGAGAAATCAAATAAAAAGAGGGATGCCAACAGCATCTGGTGTTCCCAGGCGGTCACCCATCCAAGTACTATCCAGACCCAACGTCGCTTAACTTCGCTGATCGGACGAGAAGCGGTGTTTTCAACGTGGTGTGGCCGTTGACGAGAGAGATGAACTGGCTTTCATCTTTGAGGCAGGTAACACAGGTAAACACATGCCAGCGCTTGGACCGGGCGAAGTAGTGAAGGTTTGTTAAGTTGGTCCTGATGTTTGAGCCAGGTGACACAGGTAAACGCCAGCGCTTGGACCGGTGAAGTAGTGGAGGTTTGTTGTTGCCTTATGTTTGAGCCAGGTAACACAGGTAAACACATGCCAGCGCTGGGACCCGGTGAAGTATAAATAAATTAATTAATTAATTTAAAATAAAATAAAGTTACTTAACCACCGTCAAAATTTTATAAACCGAAGTGCTCAGCTAAAAAAAAAAAAAAAAAAAAAAAAAAAAAGGCACGGAAAACGAAATGCTTAATGAAAAGAAATGGTGAAAAACGAAAGTCCAAAAGCTAAAGAAAACGAAAAGAGGGATGCAAAGCGAAAGGCTAAGACCTTGATGAAAAGAAAAGAGGAATGCAAAGGAAAGGCTAAAAGCTAATTAAAGGAAAAAAAAAAGAAGAGGGTTGCATAACGAAAGGATAAAAATTAAACGGAAAAGAAAAAAATAGATAACATAACGAAAGGCCGAAAGCTATATGAAAAGAAAAGAGTCACCAGGACCGCAAAGTGAAAAGTTAAGAGAAATCAAATAAAAAGAGGGATGCCAACAGCATCTGGTGTTCCCAGGCGGTCACCCATCCAAGTACTATCCAGACCCAACGTCGCTTAACTTCGCTGATCGGACGAGAAGCGGTGTTTTCAACGTGGTGTGGTTGTTGACGAGAGAGATGAACTGGCTTCATCTTTGAGGCAGGTAACACAGGTAAACACATGCCAGCGCTTGACCGGGCGAAGTAGTGAAGGTTTGTTAAGTTGGTCCTGATGTTTGAGCCAGGTGACACAGGTAAACGCCAGCGCTTGGACCGGGTGAAGTAGTGGAGGTTTGTTAAGTTGCTTATGTTTGAGCCAGGTAACACAGGTAAACACATGCCAGCGCTGGGACCCCGGTGAAGTATAAATAAATTAATTAATTAATAAATAAATAAAGTTACGTAACCACCGTCAAAATTTTCAAAACGAAAGGTTCAGCTAAAAAAAAAAAAAAAAAAAAAAAAAAAAAGGCACGGAAAACGAAATGCTTAATGAAAAGAAATGGTGAAAACGAAAGTCCAAAAGCTAAAGAAAACGAAAAGAGGGATGCAAAGCGAAAGGCTAAGACCTTGATGAAAAGAAAAGAGGAATGCAAAGGAAAGGCTAAAAGCTAATTAAAGGAAAAAAAAATAAGAGGGGTTGCAAAAGGAAGGGGTAAAATTAAACGGGAAAGTAAAAAAATATATAACATAACGAAAGGCCGAAAGCTATATGAAAAGAAAAGAGTCACCAGGACCGCAAAGTGAAAAGTTAAGAGAAATCAAATAAAAAGAGGGATGCCAACAGCATCTGGTGTTCCCAGGCGGTCACCCATCCAAGTACTATCCAGACCCAACGTCGCTTAACTTCGCTGATCGGACGAGAAGCGGTGTTTTCAACGTGGTGTGGCCGTTGACGAGAGAGATGAACTGGCTTTCATCTTTGAGGCAGGTAACACAGGTAAACACATGCCAGCGCTTGGACCGGGCGAAGTAGTGAAGGTTTGTTAAGTTGGTCCTGATGTTTGAGCCAGGTGACACAGGTAAACGCCAGCGCTTGGACCGGGTGAAGTAGTGGAGGTTTGTTAAGTTGCTCCTTATGTTTGAGCCAGGTAACACAGGTAAACACATGCCAGCGCTGGGACCCCGGTGAAGTATAAATAAATTAATTAATAAATAAATAAAGTTACGTAACCACCGTCAAAATTTTCTAAAACGAAAGGCTCAGCTAAATGAAAAAAAAAAAAAAAAAAAAAAAAAAAAAAGGCACGGAAAACGAAATGCTTAATTAAAATAAATTTTGAAAAACCAAATTCCAAAACCGAAAAAAAAAGAAAAGAGGATGCAAAGCGAAAGGCTAAGACCTGGATGAAAAGAAAAGAGGAATGCAAAGGAAAGGCTAAAACCTAATTAAAGGAAAAGAAAAGAAGAGGGGTGCAAAACGAAAGGCTAAAAATTAAACGGAAAAGAAAAAAAATAGATAACATAACGAAAGGCCGAAAGCTATATGAAAAGAAAAGAGTCACCAGGACCGCAAAGTGAAAAAGTTAAGAGAAATCAAATAAAAAGAGGGATGCCAACAGCATCTGGTGTTCCCAGGCGGTCACCCATCCAAGTACTATCCAGACCCAACGTCGCTTAACTTCGCTGATCGGACGAGAAGCGGTGTTTTCAACGTGGTGTGGCCGTTGACGAGAGGTGAACTGGCTTTCATCTTTGAGGCAGGTAACACAGGTAAACACATGCCAGCGCTTGGACCGGGCGAAGTAGTGAAGGTTTGTTAAGTTGGTCCTGATGTTTGAGCCAGGTGACACAGGTAAACGCCAGCGCTTGGACCGGGTGAAGTAGTGGAGGTTTGTTAAGTTGCTCCTTATGTTTGAGCCAGGTAACACAGGTAAACACATGCCAGCGCTGGGACCCCGGTGAAGTATAAATAAATTAATTAATTAATAAATAAATAAAGTTACGTAACCACCGTCAAAATTTTCTAAAACGAAAGGCTCAGCTAAAAAAAAAAAAAAAAAAAAAAAAAAAAATGGCACGGAAAACGAAATGCTTATTGAAAAGAAATGGTGAAAAACGAAAGTCCAAAAGCTAAAGAAAACGAAAAGAGGGATGCAAAGCGAAAGGCTAAGACCTTGATGAAAAGAAAAGAGGAATGCAAAGGAAAGGCTAAAAGCTAATTAAAGGAAAAAAAAAAGAAGAGGGGTGCAAAACGAAAGGCTAAAAATTAAACGGAAAAGAAAAAAATAGATAACATAACGAAAGGCCGAAAGCTATATGAAAAGAAAAGAGTCACCAGGACCGCAAAGTGAAAAGTTAAGAGAAATCAAATAAAAAGAAGGATGCCAACAGCATCTGGTGTTCCCAGGCGGTCACCCATCCAAGTACTATCCAGACCCAACGTCGCTTAACTTCGCTGATCGGACGAGAAGCGGTGTTTTCAACGTGGTGTGGCCGTTGACGAGAGAGATGAACTGGCTTTCATCTTTGAGGCAGGTAACACAGGTAAACACATGCCAGCGCTTGGACCGGGCGAAGTAGTGAAGGTTTGTTAAGTTGGTCCTGATGTTTGAGCCAGGTGACACAGGTAAACGCCAGCGCTTGGACCGGGTGAAGTAGTGGAGGTTTGTTAAGTTGCTCCTTATGTTTGAGCCAGGTAACACAGGTAAACACATGCCAGCGCTGGGACCCCGGTGAAGTAAAAATAAATTAATTAATTAATAAATAAATAAAGTTACGTAACCACCGTCAAAATTTTCTAAAACGAAAGGCTCAGCTAAAAAAAAAAAAAAAAAAAAAAAAAAAAAAAAGGCACGGAAAACGAAATGCTTAATGAAAAGAAATGGTGAAAAACGAAAGTCCAAAAGCTAAAGAAAACGAAAAGAGGGATGCAAAGCGAAAGGCTAAGACCTTGATGAAAAGAAAAGAGGAATGCAAAGGAAAGGCTAAAAGCTAATTAAAGGAAAAAAAAAGAAGAGGGGTGCAAAACGAAAGGCTAAAAATTAAACGGAAAAGAAAAAAAATAGATAACATAACGAAAGGCCGAAAGCTATATGAAAAGAAAAGAGTCACCAGGACCGCAAAGTGAAAAGTTAAGAGAAATCAAATAAAAAGAGGGATGCCAACAGCATCTGGTGTTCCCAGGCGGTCACCCATCCAAGTACTATCCAGACCCAACGTCGCTTAACTTCGCTGATCGGACGAGAAGCGGTGTTTTCAACGTGGTGTGTTGACGAGAGATGAACTGGCTTTCATCTTTGAGGCAGGTAACACAGGTAAACACATGCCAGCGCTTGGACCGGGCGAAGTAGTGAAGGTTTGTTAAGTTGGTCCTGATGTTTGAGCCAGGTGACACAGGTAAACGCCAGCGCTTGGACCGGGTGAAGTAGTGGAGGTTTGTTAAGTTGCTCCTTATGTTTGAGCCAGGTAACACAGGTAAACACATGCCAGCGCTGGGACCCCGGTGAAGTATAATAAATTAATTAATTAATAAATAAATAAAGTTACGTAACCACCGTCAAAATTTTCTAAAACGAAAGGCTCAGCTAAAAAAAAAAAAAAAAAAAAAAAAAAAAAAAAAAGGCACGGAAAACGAAATGCTTAATGAAAAGAAATGGTGAAAAACGAAAGTCCAAAAGCTAAAGAAAACGAAAAGAGGGATGCAAAGCGAAAGGCTAAGACCTTGATGAAAAGAAAAGAGGAATGCAAAGGAAAGGCTAAAAGCTAATTAAAGGAAAAAAAGAAGAGGGTGCAAAACGAAAGGCTAAAATTAAACGGAAAAGAAAAAATAGATAACATAACGAAAGGCCGAAAGCTATATGAAAAGAAAAGAGTCACCAGGACCGCAAAGTGAAAAGTTAAGAGAAATCAAATAAAAAGAGGGATGCCAACAGCATCTGGTGTTCCCAGGCGGTCACCCATCCAAGTACTATCCAGACCCAACGTCGCTTAACTTCGCTGATCGGACGAGAAGCGGTGTTTTCAACGTGGTGTGGCCGTTGACGAGAGAGATGAACTGGCTTTCATCTTTGAGGCAGGTAACACAGGTAAACACATGCCAGCGCTTGGACCGGGCGAAGTAGTGAAGGTTTGTTAAGTTGGTCCTGATGTTTGAGCCAGGTGACACAGGTAAACGCCAGCGCTTGGACCGGGTGAAGTAGTGGAGGTTTGTTAAGTTGCTCCTTATGTTTGAGCCAGGTAACACAGGTAAACACATGCCAGCGCTGGGACCCCGGTGAAGTAAAAATAAATTAATTAATTAATAAATAAATAAAGTTACGTAACCACCGTCAAAATTTTCTAAAACGAAAGGCTCGGCTAAAAAAAAAAAAAAAAAAAAAAAAGGCACGGAAAACGAAATGCTTATTGAAAAGAAATGGTGAAAAACGAAAGTCCAAAAGCTAAAGAAAACGAAAAGAGGGATGCAAAGCGAAAGGCTAAGACCTTGATGAAAAGAAAAGAGGAATGCAAAGGAAAGGCTAAAAGCTAATTAAAGGAAAAAAAAAGAAGAGGGGTGCAAAACGAAAGGCTAAAAATTAAACGGAAAAGAAAAAAATAGATAACATAACGAAAGGCCGAAAGCTATATGAAAAGAAAAGAGTCACCAGGACCGCAAAGTGAAAAGTTAAGAGAAATCAAATAAAAAGAGGGATGCCAACAGCATCTGGTGTTCCCAGGCGGTCACCCATCCAAGTACTATCCAGACCCAACGTCGCTTAACTTCGCTGATCGGACGAGAAGCGGTGTTTTCAACGTGGTGTGGCCGTTGACGAGAGAGATGAACTGGCTTTCATCTTTGAGGCAGGTAACACAGGTAAACACATGCCAGCGCTTGGACCGGGCGAAGTAGTGAAGGTTTGTTAAGTTGGTCCTGATGTTTGAGCCAGGTGACACAGGTAAACGCCAGCGCTTGGACCGGGCGAAGTAGTGAAGGTTTGTTAAGTTGGTCCTGATGTTTGAGCCAGGTAACACAGGTAAACACATGCCAGCGCTGGGACCCCGGTGAAGTATAATAAATTAATTAATTAATAAATAAATAAAGTTACGTAACCACCGTCAAAATTTTCTAAAACGAAAGGCTCGGCTAAAAAAAAAAAAAAAAAAAAAAAAGGCACGGAAAACGAAATGCTTAATGAAAAGAAATGGTGAAAAACGAAAGTCCAAAAGCTAAAGAAAACGAAAAGAGGGATGCAAAGCGAAAGGCTAAGACCTTGATGAAAAGAAAAGAGGAATGCAAAGGAAAGGCTAAAAGCTAATTAAAGGAAAAAAAAGAAGAGGGGTGCAAAACGAAAGGCTAAAATTAAACGGAAAAGAAAAAATAGATAACATAACGAAAGGCCGAAAGCTATATGAAAAGAAAAGAGTCACCAGGACCGCAAAGTGAAAAGTTAAGAGAAATGTAATAACAAGAGGGATGCCAACAGCATCTGGTTTTCCCAGGCGGTCACCCATACTAGTAATATCCAGACCCAACGTCGCTTTACTTCGCTGATCGGTCGAGAAGCGGTGTTTTCAACTTGGTGTGGCCGTTGACGTGAGAGATGTACTGGCTTTCATCTTTGAGGCAGGTAACACAGGTAAACACATGCCAGCGCTTGGACCGGGCGAAGTAGTGAAGGTTTGTTAAGTTGGTCCTGATGTTTGAGCCAGGTGACACAGGTAAACGCCAGCGCTTGGACCGGGTGAAGTAGTGGAGGTTTGTTAAGTTGCTTATGTTTGAGCCAGGTAACACAGGTAAACACATGCCAGCGCTGGGACCCCGGTGAAGTATAAATAAATTAATTAATTAATAAATAAATAAAGTTACGTAACCACCGTCAAAATTTTCTAAAACGAAAGGCTCAGCTAAAAAAAAAAAAAAAAAAAAAATGGCACGGAAAACGAAATGCTTAATGAAAAGAAATGGTGAAAAACGAAAGTCCAAAAGCTAAAGAAAACGAAAAGAGGGATGCAAAGCGAAAGGCTAAGACCTTGATGAAAAGAAAAGAGGAATGCAAAGGAAAGGCTAAAAGCTAATTAAAGGAAAAAAAAAGAAGAGGGGTGCAAAACGAAAGGCTAAAAATTAAACGGAAAAGAAAAAAATAGATAACATAACGAAAGGCCGAAAGCTATATGAAAAGAAAAGAGTCACCAGGACCGCAAAGTGAAAAGTTAAGAGAAATCAAATAAAAAGAGGGATGCCAACAGCATCTGGTGTTCCCAGGCGGTCACCCATCCAAGTACTATCCAGACCCAACGTCGCTTAACTTCGCTGATCGGACGAGAAGCGGTGTTTTCAACGTGGTGTGGCCGTTGACGAGAGGTGAACTGGCTTTCATCTTTGAAGCAGGTAACACAGGTAAACACATGCCAGCGCTTGCACCGGGCGAAGTAGTGAAGGTTTGTTGTTGGTCCTGATGTTTGAGCCAGGTGACACAGGTAAACGCCAGCGCTTGGACCGGGTGAAGTAGTGGAGGTTTGTTAAGTTGCTCCTTATGTTTGAGCCAGGTAACACAGGTAAACACATGCCAGCGCTGGGACCCCGGTGAAGTAAAAATAAATTAATTAATTAATAAATAAATAAAGTTACGTAACCACCGTCAAAATTTTCTAAAACGAAAGGCTCAGCTAAAAAAAAAAAAAAAAAAAAAAAAGGCACGGAAAACGAAATGATTAATGAAAATAAATGGGGAAAAACGAAAGTCCAAAAGCTAAAGAAAACGAAAAGAGGGATGCAAAGCGAAAGGCTAAGACCTTGATGAAAAGAAAAGAGGAATGCAAAGGAAAGGCTAAAAGCTAATTAAAGGAAAAAAAAAGAAGAGGGGTGCAAAACGAAAGGCTAAAAATTAAACGGAAAAGAAAAAAATAGATAACATAACGAAAGGCCGAAAGCTATATGAAAAGAAAAGAGTCACCAGGACCGCAAAGTGAAAAGTTAAGAGAAATCAAATAAAAAGAGGGATGCCAACAGCATCTGGTGTTCCCAGGCGGTCACCCATCCAAGTACTATCCAGACCCAACGTCGCTTAACTTCGCTGATCGGACGAGAAGCGGTGTTTTCAACGTGGTGTGGCCGTTAACGAGAGAGGTGAACTGGCTTTCATCTTTGAGGCAGGTAACACAGGTAAACACATGCCAGCGCTTGGACCGGGCGAAGTAGTGAAGGTTTGTTAAGTTGGTCCTGATGTTTGAGCCAGGTGACACAGGTAAACGCCAGCGCTTGGACCGGGTGAAGTAGTGGAGGTTTGTTAAGTTGCTCCTTATGTTTGAGCCAGGTAACACAGGTAAACACATGCCAGCGCTGGGACCCCGGTGAAGTAAAAATAAATTAATTAATTAATAAATAAATAAAGTTACGTAATCAGCGTCAAAATTTTCTAAATCGAAAGGCTCAGCTAAATGAAAAAAAAAAAAGAAAAAAAAAAAGGCACGGAAAACGAAATGCTTAATGAAAAGAAATGGTGAAAAACGAAAGTCCAAAAGCTAAATAAAACGAAAAGAGGGATGCAAACCGAAAGGCTAAGACCTTGATGAAAAGAAAAGAGGAATGCAAAGGAAAGGCTAAAAGCTAATTAAAGGAAAAGAAAAGAAGAGGGGTGCAAAACGAAGGGCTAAAAATTAAACGGAAAAGAAAAAAATAGAAAACATAACGAAAGGCCGAAAGCTATATGAAAAGAAAAGAGTCACCAGGAGCGCAAAGTGAAAAGTTAAAAGAAATTAAATAAAAAGAGGGATGCCAACAGCATCTGGTGTTCCCAGGCGGTCACCCATCCAAGTACTATCCAGACCCAACGTCGCTTAACTTCGCTGATCGGACGAGAAGCGGTGTTTTCAACGTGGTGTGGTTGTTGACGAGAGAGATGAACTGGCTTTCATCTTTGAGGCAGGTAACACAGGTAAACACATGCCAGCGCTTGGACCGGGCGAAGTAGTGAAGGTTTGTTGTTGGTCCTGATGTTTGAGCCAGGTGACACAGGTAAACGCCAGCGCTTGGACTGGGTGAAGTAGTGGAGGTTTGTTAAGTTGCTCCTATGTTTGAGCCAGGTAACACAGGTAAACACATGCCAGCGCTGGGACCCCGGTGAAGTAAAAATAAATTAATTAATTAATAAATAAAGAAAGTTACGTAACCACCGTCAAAATTTTCTAAAACGAAAGGCTCAGCTAAAAAAAAAAAAAAAAAAAAAAAGGCACGGAAAACGAAATGCTTAATGAAAAGAAATGGTGAAAACGAAAGTCCAAAAGCTAAAGAAAACGAAAAGAGGGATGCAAAGCGAAAGGCTAAGACCTTGATGAAAAGAAAAGAGGAATGCAAAGGAAAGGCTAAAAGCTAATTAAAGGAAAAAGAAGAGGGTGCAAAACGAAAGGCTAAAAATTAAACGGAAAAGAAAAAATAGATAACATAACGAAAGGCCGAAAGCTATATGAAAAGAAAAGAGTCACCAGGACCGCAAAGTGAAAAGTTAAGAGAAATCAATAAAAGAGGATGCCAACAGCATCTGGTGTTCCCAGGCGGTCACCCATCCAAGTACTATCCAGACCAACGTCGCTTAACTTCGCTGATCGGACGAGAAGCGGTGTTTTCAACGTGGTGTGGTTGTTGACGAGAGAGATGAACTGGCTTTCATCTTGAGGCAGGTAACACAGGTAAACACATGCCAGCGCTTGGACCGGGCGAAGTAGTGAAGGTTTGTTAAGTTGGTCCTGATGTTTGAGCCAGGTGACACAGGTAAACGCCAGCGCTTGGACCGGGTGAAGTAGTGGAGGTTTGTTGTTGCTCCTGATGTTTGAGCCAGGTAACACAGGTAAACACATGCCAGCGCTGGGACCCCGGTGAAGTATAATAAATTAATTAATTAATAAATAAATAAAGTTACGTAACCACCGTCAAAATTTTCTAAAACGAAAGGCTCAGCTAAATGAAAAAAAAAAAGAAAAAAAAAAAGGCACGGAAAACGAAATGCTTAATGAAAAGAAATGGTGAAAAACGAAAGTCCAAAAGCTAAAGAAAACGAAAAGAGGGATGCAAAGCGAAAGGCTAAGACCTTGATGAAAAGAAAAGAGGAATGCAAAGGAAAGGCTAAAAGCTAATTAAAGGAAAAAAAAAGAAGAGGGGTGCAAAACGAAAGGCTAAAAATTAAACGGAAAAGAAAAAAAATAGATAACATAACGAAAGGCCGAAAGCTATATGAAAAGAAAAGAGTCACCAGGACCGCAAAGTGAAAAGTTAAGAGAAATCAAATAAAAAGAGGGATGCCAACAGCATCTGGTGTTCCCAGGCGGTCACCCATCCAAGTACTATCCAGACCCAACGTCGCTTAACTTCGCTGATCGGACGAGAAGCGGTGTTTTCAACGTGGTGTGGCCGTTGACGAGAGAGATGAACTGGCTTTCATCTTTGAGGCAGGTAACACAGGTAAACACATGCCAGCGCTTGGACCGGGCGAAGTAGTGAAGGTTTGTTAAGTTGGTCCTGATGTTTGAGCCAGGTGACACAGGTAAACGCCAGCGCTTGGACTGGGTGAAGTAGTGGAGGTTTTTTAAGTTGCTCCTTATGTTTGAGCCAGGTAACACAGGTAAACACATGCCAGCGCTGGGACCCCGGTGAAGTAAAAATAAATTAATTAATAAATAAATAAAGTTACGTAACCACCGTCAAAATTTTCTAGAACGAAAGGCTCAGCGACATGGAAAAAAAAAAAAAAAAAAAAAAAAAAGGCACGCAAAACAAAATGATTAATGAAAAGAAATGGTGAAAAACGAAAGTCCAAAAGCTAAAGAAAACGAAAAGAGGGATGCAAAGCGAAAGGCTAAGACCTTGATGAAAAGAAAAGAGGAATGCAAAGGAAAGGCTAAAAGCTAATTAAAGGAAAAAAAAAGAAGAGGGGTGCAAAACGAAAGGCTAAAAATTAAACGGAAAAGAAAAAAAATAGATAACATAACGAAAGGCCGAAAGCTATATGAAAAGAAAAGAGTCACCAGGACCGCAAAGTGAAAAGTTAAGAGAAATCAAATAAAAAGAGGGATGCCAACAGCATCTGGTGTTCCCAGGCGGTCACCCATCCAAGTACTATCCAGACCCAACGTCGCTTAACTTCGCTGATCGGACGAGAAGCGGTGTTTTCAACGTGGTGTGGCCGTTGACGAGAGAGATGAACTGGCTTTCATCTTTGAGGCAGGTAACACAGGTAAACACATGCCAGAGATTGGACCGGGCGAAGTAGTGAAGGTTTGTTAAGTTGGTCCTGATGTTTGAGCCAGGTGACACAGGTAAACGCCAGCGCTTGGACCGGGTGAAGTAGTGGAGGTTTGTTAAGTTGCTCCTTATGTTTGAGCCAGGTAACACAGGTAAACACATGCCAGCGCTGGGACCCCGGTGAAGTAAAAATAAATTAATTAATTAATAAATAAATAAAGTTACGTAACCACCGTCAAAATTTTCTAAAACGAAAGGCTCGGCTAAAAAAAAAAAAAAAAAAAAAAAAGGCACGGAAAACGAAATGCTTAATGAAAAGAAATGGTGAAAAACGAAAGTCCAAAAGCTAAAGAAAACGAAAAGAGGGATGCAAAGCGAAAGGCTAAGACCTTGATGAAAAGAAAAGAGGAATGCAAAGGAAAGGCTAAAAGCTAATTAAAGGAAAAAAAAAAGAAGAGGGGTGCAAAACGAAAGGCTAAAAATTAAACGGAAAAGAAAAAAAATAGATAACATAACGAAAGGCCGAAAGCTATATGAAAAGAAAAGAGTCACCAGGACCGCAAAGTGAAAAGTTAAGAGAAATCAAATAAAAAGAGGGATGCCAACAGCATCTGGTGTTCCCAGGCGGTCACCCATCCAAGTACTATCCAGACCCAACGTCGCTTAACTTCGCTGATCGGACGAGTGTTTTCAACGTGGTGGCCGTTGACGAGAGAGATGAACTGGCTTTCATCTTTGAGGCAGGTAACACAGGTAAACACATGCCAGCGCTTGGACCGGGCGAAGTAGTGAAGGTTTGTTAAGTTGGTCCTGATGTTTGAGCCAGGTGACACAGGTAAACGCCAGCGCTTGGACCGGGTGAAGTAGTGGAGGTTTGTTAAGTTGCTCCTTATGTTTGAGCCAGGTAACACAGGTAAACACATGCCAGCGCTGGGACCCCGGTGAAGTATAAATAAATTAATTAATTAATAAATAAATAAAGTTACGTAACCACCGTCAAAATTTTCTAAAACGAAAGGCTCAGCTAAATGGAAAAAAAAAAAAAAAAAAAAAAAAAAAGGCACGGAAAACGAAATGCTTAATGAAAAGAAATGGTGAAAAACGAAAGTCCAAAACCTAAATAAAACGAAAAGAGGGATGCAAAGCGAAAGGCTAAGACCTGGATGAAAAGAAAAGAGGAATGCAAAGGAAAGGCTAAAACCTAATTAAAGGAAAAGAAAAGAAGAGGGGTGCAAAACGAAAGGCTAAAAATTATACGGAAAAGAAAAAAAATAGATAACATAACGAAAGGCCGAAAGCTATATGAAAAGAAAAGAGTCACCAGGACCGCAAAGTGAAAAAGTTAAGAGAAATCAAATAAAAAGAGGGATGCCAACAGCATCTGGTGTTCCCAGGCGGTCACCCATCCAAGTACTATCCAGACCCAACGTCGCTTAACTTCGCTGATCGGACGAGAAGCGGTGTTTTCAACGTGGTGTGGCCGTTGACGAGAGAGATGAACTGGCTTTCATCTTTGAGGCAGGTAACACAGGTAAACACATGCCAGCGCTTGGACCGGGCGAAGTAGTGAAGGTTTGTTAAGTTGGTCCTGATGTTTGAGCCAGGTGACACAGGTAAACGCCAGCGCTTGGACTGGGTGAAGTAGTGGAGGTTTGTTAAGTTGCTCCTTATGTTTGAGCCAGGTAACACAGGTAAACACATGCCAGCGCTGGGACCCCGGTGAAGTATAAATAAATTAATTAATTAATAAAGAAAGTAACGTAAACACCGACAAAAATTTCTAAAACGACAGCCTCAGCTAAATGGAAAAAAAAAAGAAAAAAAAAAAAAGGCACGGAAAACGAAATGCTTAATGAAAAGAAATGGTGAAAAACGAAAGTCCAAAACCTAAATAAAACGAAAAGAGGGATGCAAAGCGAAAGGCTAAGACCTTGATGAAAAGAAAAGAGGAATGCAAAGGAAAGGCTAAAACCTAATTAAAGGAAAAGAAAAGAAGAGGGGTGCAAAACGAAAGGCTAAAAATTATACGGAAAAAATAAAATAGATAACATAACGAAAGGCCGAAAGCTATATGAAAAGAAAAGAGTCACCAGGACCGCAAAGTGAAAAGTTAAGAGAAATCAAATAAAAAGAGGGATGCCAACAGCATCTGGTGTTCCCAGGCGGTCACCCATCCAAGTACTATCCAGACCCAACGTCGCTTAACTTCGCTGATCGGACGAGAAGCGGTGTTTTCAACGTGGTGTGGCCGTTGACGAGAGAGATGAACTGGCTTTCATCTTTGAGGCAGGTAACACAGGTAAACACATGGCAGCGCTTGGACCCGGCGAAGTAGTGAAGGTTTGTTAAGTTGGTCCTGATGTTTGAGCCAGGTGACACAGGTAAACGCCAGCGCTTGGACTGGGTGAAGTAGTGGAGGTTTGTTAAGTTGCTCCTTATGTTTGAGCCAGGTAACACAGGTAAACACATGCCAGCGCTGGGACCCCGGTGAAGTATAAATAAATTAATTAATTAATAAATAAATAAAGTTACGTAACCACCGTCAAAATTTTGCACGGAAAACGAAATGCTTAATGAAAAGAAATGGTGAAAAACGAAAGTCCAAAACCTAAATAAAACGAAAAGAGGGATGCAAAGCGAAAGGCTAAGACCTGGATGAAAAGAAAAGAGGAATGCAAAGGAAAGGCTAAAACCTAATTAAAGGAAAAGAAAAGAAGAGGGGTGCAAAACGAAAGGCTAAAAATTATACGGAAAAGAAAAAAAATAGATAACATAACGAAAGGCCGAAAGCTATATGAAAAGAAAAGAGTCACCAGGACCGCAAAGTGAAAAAGTTAAGAGAAATCAAATAAAAAGAGGGATGCCAACAGCATCTGGTGTTCCCAGGCGGTCACCCATCCAAGTACTATCCAGACCCAACGTCGCTTAACTTCGCTGATCGGACGAGAAGCGGTGTTTTCAACGTGGTGTGGCCGTTGACGAGAGAGATGAACTGGCTTTCATCTTTGAGGCAGGTAACACAGGTAAACACATGGCAGCGCTTGGACCCGGCGAAGTAGTGAAGGTTTGTTAAGTTGGTCCTGATGTTTGAGCCAGGTGACACAGGTAAACGCCAGCGCTTGGACTGGGTGAAGTAGTGGAGGTTTGTTAAGTTGCTCCTTATGTTTGAGCCAGGTAACACAGGTAAACACATGCCAGCGCTGGGACCCCGGTGAAGTAAAAATAAATTAATTAATTAATAAATAAATAAAGTTACGTAACCACCGTCAAAATTTTGCACGGAAAACGAAATGCTTAATGAAAAGAAATGGTGAAAAACGAAAGTCCAAAACCTAAATAAAACGAAAAGAGGGATGCAAAGCGAAAGGCTAAGACCTTGATGAAAAGAAAAGAGGAATGCAAAGGAAAGGCTAAAACCTAATTAAAGGAAAAGAAAAGAAGAGGGGTGCAAAACGAAAGGCTAAAAATTATACGGAAAAAAAAAAAATAGATAACATAACGAAAGGCCGAAAGCTATATGAAAAGAAAAGAGTCACCAGGACCGCAAAGTGAAAAGTTAAGAGAAATCAAATAAAAAGAGGGATGCCAACAGCATCTGGTGTTCCCAGGCGGTCACCCATCCAAGTACTATCCAGACCCAACGTCGCTTAACTTCGCTGATCGGACGAGAAGCGGTGTTTTCAACGTGGTGTGGCCGTTGACGAGAGAGATGAACTGGCTTTCATCTTTGAGGCAGGTAACACAGGTAAACACATGCCAGCGCTTGGACCGGGCGAAGTAGTGAAGGTTTGTTAAGTTGGTCCTGATGTTTGAGCCAGGTGACACAGGTAAACGCCAGCGCTTGGACTGGGTGAAATAGTGGAGGTTTGTTAAGTTGCTCCTTATGTTTGAGCCAGGTAACACAGGTAAACACATGCCAGCGCTGGGACCCCGGTGAAGTATAAATAAATTAATTAATTAATAAATAAATAAAGTTACGTAACCACCGTCAAAATTTTCTAAAACGAAAGGCTCAGCTAAATGGAAAAAAAAAAGAAAAAAAAAAAAAAAGGCACGGAAAACGAAATGCTTAATGAAAAGAAATGGTGAAAAACGAAAGTCCAAAACCTAAATAAAACGAAAAGAGGGATGCAAAGCGAAAGGCTAAGACCTGGATGAAAAGAAAAGAGGAATGCAAAGGAAAGGCTAAAACCTAATTAAAGGAAAAGAAAAGAAGAGGGGTGCAAAACGAAAGGCTAAAAATTATACGGAAAAGAAAAAAAATAGATAACATAACGAAAGGCCGAAAGCTATATGAAAAGAAAAGAGTCACCAGGACCGCAAAGTGAAAAAGTTAAGAGAAATCAAATAAAAAGAGGGATGCCAACAGCATCTGGTGTTCCCAGGCGGTCACCCATCCAAGTACTATCCAGACCCAACGTCGCTTAACTTCGCTGATCGGACGAGAAGCGGTGTTTTCAACGTGGTGTGGCCGTTGACGAGAGATGAACTGGCTTTCATCTTTGAGGCAGGTAACACAGGTAAACACATGCCAGCGCTTGGACCGGGCGAAGTAGTGAAGGTTTGTTAAGTTGGTCCTGATGTTTGAGCCAGGTGACACAGGTAAACGCCAGCGCTTGGACTGGGTGAAGTAGTGGAGGTTTGTTAAGTTGCTCCTTATGTTTGAGCCAGGTAACACAGGTAAACACATGCCAGCGCTGGGACCCCGGTGAAGTATAAATAAATTAATTAATTAATAAATAAATAAAGTTACGTAACCACCGTCAAAATTTTCTAAAACGAAAGGCTCAGCTAAATGGAAAAAAAAAAAAAAAAAAAAAAGGCACGGAAAACGAAATGCTTAATGAAAAGAAATGGTGAAAAACGAAAGTCCAAAACCTAAATAAAACGAAAAGAGGGATGCAAAGCGAAAGGCTAAGACCTGGATGAAAAGAAAAGAGGAATGCAAAGGAAAGGCTAAAACCTAATTAAAGGAAAAGAAAAGAAGAGGGGTGCAAAACGAAAGGCTAAAAATTATACGGAAAAGAAAAAAAATAGATAACATAACGAAAGGCCGAAAGCTATATGAAAAGAAAAGAGTCACCAGGACCGCAAAGTGAAAAAGTTAAGAGAAATCAAATAAAAAGAGGGATGCCAACAGCATCTGGTGTTCCCAGGCGGTCACCCATCCAAGTACTATCCAGACCCAACGTCGCTTAACTTCGCTGATCGGACGAGAAGCGGTGTTTTCAACGTGGTGTGGCCGTTGACGAGAGAGATGAACTGGCTTTCATCTTTGAGGCAGGTAACACAGGTAAACACATGCCAGCGCTTGGACCGGGCGAAGTAGTGAAGGTTTGTTAAGTTGGTCCTGATGTTTGAGCCAGGTGACACAGGTAAACGCCAGCGCTTGGACTGGGTGAAGTAGTGGAGGTTTGTTAAGTTGCTCCTTATGTTTGAGCCAGGTAACACAGGTAAACACATGCCAGCGCTGGGACCCCGGTGAAGTATAAATAAATTAATTAATTAATAAATAAATAAAGTTACGTAACCACCGTCAAAATTTTCTAAAACGAAAGGCTCAGCTAAATGGAAAGAAAAAAGTATGGGACGGAAAACGAAATGCTTAATGAAAAGAAATGGTGAAAAACGAAAGTCCAAAACCTAAATAAAACGAAAAGAGGGATGCAAAGCGAAAGGCTAAGACCTGGATGAAAAGAAAAGAGGAATGCAAAGGAAAGGCTAAAACCTAATTAAAGGAAAAGAAAAGAAGAGGGGTGCAAAACGAAAGGCTAAAAATTAAACGGAAAAGAAAAAAAATAGATAACATAACGAAAGGCCGAAAGCTATATGAAAAGAAAAGAGTCACCAGGACCGCAAAGTGAAAAGTTAAGAGAAATCAAATAAAAAGAGGGATGCCAACAGCATCTGGTGTTCCCAGGCGGTCACCCATCCAAGTACTATCCAGACCCAACGTCGCTTAACTTCGCTGATCGGACGAGAAGCGGTGTTTTCAACGTGGTGTGGCCGTTGACGAGAGAGATGAACTGGCTTTCATCTTTGAGGCAGGTAACACAGGTAAACACATGCCAGCGCTTGGACCGGGCGAAGTAGTGAAGGTTTGTTAAGTTGGTCCTGATGTTTGAGCCAGGTGACACAGGTAAACGCCAGCGCTTGGACTGGGTGAAGTAGTGGAGGTTTGTTAAGTTGCTCCTTATGTTTGAGCCAGGTAACACAGGTAAACACATGCCAGCGCTGGGACCCCGGTGAAGTATAAATAAATTAATTAATTAATAAATAAATAAAGTTACGTAACCACCGTCAAAATTTTGCACGGAAAACGAAATGCTTAATGAAAAGAAATGGTGAAAAACGAAAGTCCAAAACCTAAATAAAACGAAAAGAGGGATGCAAAGCGAAAGGCTAAGACCTGGATGAAAAGAAAAGAGGAATGCAAAGGAAAGGCTAAAACCTAATTAAAGGAAAAGAAAAGAAGAGGGGTGCAAAACGAAAGGCTAAAAATTATACGGAAAAAAAAAAAATAGATAACATAACGAAAGGCCGAAAGCTATATGAAAAGAAAAGAGTCACCAGGACCGCAAAGTGAAAAGTTAAGAGAAATCAAATAAAAAGAGGGATGCCAACAGCATCTGGTGTTCCCAGGCGGTCACCCATCCAAGTACTATCCAGACCCAACGTCGCTTAACTTCGCTGATCGGACGAGAAGCGGTGTTTTCAACGTGGTGTGGCCGTTGACGAGAGATGAACTGGCTTTCATCTTTGAGGCAGGTAACACAGGTAAACACATGCCAGCGCTGGGACCGGGGGAAGTAGTGAAGGTTTGTTGTTGGTCCTGATGTTTGAGCCAGGTGACACAGGTAAACGCCAGCGCTTGGACTGGGTGAAGTAGTGGAGGTTTGTTGTTGCTCCTTATGTTTGAGCCAGGTAACACAGGTAAACACATGCCAGCGCTGGGACCCCGGTGAAGTATAAATAAATTAATTAATTAATAAATAAATAAAGTTACGTAACCACCGTCAAAATTTTCTAAAACGAAAGGCTCAGCTAAATGAAATGAAAAAAAAAAAAAAAAAAAAAAAAGGCACGGAAAAAGAAATGATTAATTAAAAGAAATGGTGAAAAACCAAAGTCAAAAACCTAAATAAAACGAAAAGAGGGATGCAAAGCGAAAGGCTAAGACCTGGATGAAAAGAAAAGAGGAATGCAAAGGAAAGGCTAAAACCTAATTAAAGGAAAAGAAAAGAAGAGGGGTGCAAAACGAAAGGCTAAAAATTATACGGAAAAGAAAAAAAATAGATAACATAACGAAAGGCCGAAAGCTATATGAAAAGAAAAGAGTCACCAGGACCGCAAAGTGAAAAGTTAAGAGAAATCAAATAAAAAGAGGGATGCCAACAGCATCTGGTGTTCCCAGGCGGTCACCCATCCAAGTACTATCCAGACCCAACGTCGCTTAACTTCGCTGATCGGACGAGAAGCGGTGTTTTCAACGTGGTGTGGCCGTTGACGAGAGAGATGAACTGGCTTTCATCTTTGAGGCAGGTAACACAGGTAAACACATGCCAGCGCTTGGACCGGGCGAAGTAGTGAAGGTTTGTTAAGTTGGTCCTGATGTTTGAGCCAGGTGACACAGGTAAACGCCAGCGCTTGGACTGGGTGAAATAGTGGAGGTTTGTTAAGTTGCTCCTTATGTTTGAGCCAGGTAACACAGGTAAACACATGCCAGCGCTGGAACCCCGGTGAAGTATAAATAAATTAATTAATTAATAAATAAATAAAGTTACGTAACCACCGTCAAAATTTTCTAAAACGAAAGGCTCAGCTAAATGGAAAAAAAAAAGAAAAAAAAAAAAAAAGGCACGGAAAACGAAATGCTTAATGAAAAGAAATGGTGAAAAACGAAAGTCCAAAACCTAAATAAAACGAAAAGAGGGATGCAAAGCGAAAGGCTAAGACCTGGATGAAAAGAAAAGAGGAATGCAAAGGAAAGGCTAAAACCTAATTAAAGGAAAAGAAAAGAAGAGGGGTGCAAAACGAAAGGCTAAAAATTATACGGAAAAGAAAAAAAATAGATAACATAACGAAAGGCCGAAAGCTATATGAAAAGAAAAGAGTCACCAGGACCGCAAAGTGAAAAGTTAAGAGAAATCAAATAAAAAGAGGGATGCCAACAGCATCTGGTGTTCCCAGGCGGTCACCCATCCAAGTACTATCCAGACCCAACGTCGCTTAACTTCGCTGATCGGACGAGAAGCGGTGTTTTCAACGTGGTGTGGCCGTTGACGAGAGATGAACTGGCTTTCATCTTTGAGGCAGGTAACACAGGTAAACACATGCCAGCGCTTGGACCGGGCGAAGTAGTGAAGGTTTGTTAAGTTGGTCCTGATGTTTGAGCCAGGTGACACAGGTAAACGCCAGCGCTTGGACTGGGTGAAGTAGTGGAGGTTTGTTAAGTTGCTCCTTATGTTTGAGCCAGGTAACACAGGTAAACACATGCCAGCGCTGGGACCCCGGTGAAGTATAAATAAATTAATTAATTAATAAATAAATAAAGTTACGTAACCACCGTCAAAATTTTCTAAAACGAAAGGCTCAGCTAAATGGAAAAAAAAAAAAAAAAAAAAAAAGGCACGGAAAACGAAATGCTTAATGAAAAGAAATGGTGAAAAACGAAAGTCCAAAACCTAAATAAAACGAAAAGAGGGATGCAAAGCGAAAGGCTAAGACCTGGATGAAAAGAAAAGAGGAATGCAAAGGAAAGGCTAAAACCTAATTAAAGGAAAAGAAAAGAAGAGGGGTGCAAAACGAAAGGCTAAAAATTATACGGAAAAGAAAAAAAATAGATAACATAACGAAAGGCCGAAAGCTATATGAAAAGAAAAGAGTCACCAGGACCGCAAAGTGAAAAAGTTAAGAGAAATCAAATAAAAAGAGGGATGCCAACAGCATCTGGTGTTCCCAGGCGGTCACCCATCCAAGTACTATCCAGACCCAACGTCGCTTAACTTCGCTGATCGGACGAGAAGCGGTGTTTTCAACGTGGTGTGGCCGTTGACGAGAGAGATGAACTGGCTTTCATCTTTGAGGCAGGTAACACAGGTAAACACATGCCAGCGCTTGGACCGGGCGAAGTAGTGAAGGTTTGTTAAGTTGGTCCTGATGTTTGAGCCAGGTGACACAGGTAAACGCCAGCGCTTGGACTGGGTGAAGTAGTGGAGGTTTGTTAAGTTGCTCCTTATGTTTGAGCCAGGTAACACAGGTAAACACATGCCAGCGCTGGGACCCCGGTGAAGTATAAATAAATTAATTAATTAGTAAATAAATAAAGTTACGTAACCAGCGGCAAAATTTTCTAAAACGAAAGGCTCAGCTAAAAAAAAAAAAAAAAAAAAAATTAATTAGTAAATAAATAAAGTTACGTAACCAGCGAAAGGCTCAGCTAAAAAAAAAATTAATTAGTAAATAAATAAAGTTACGTAACCAGCGAAAGGCTCAGCTAAAAAAAAAAAAAAAAAAAAAAAAAAAAGGCACGGAAAACGAAATGCTTAATGAAAAGAAATGGTGGAAAACGAAAGTCCAAAAGCTAAATAAAACGAAAAGAGGGATGCAAAGCGAGTCTGACTTGAGTAAACAAATGCCGAGGCGAATGAAAGCCGTCACGGCGCGGCATATGTTCGGAGACGATTTTGACCCTATGTATATTTTTACCTCGGGACGTACCACACACCATCAGAAGCAGAAAAGCATGCAGAGTCAGGATCTGGGCTTATAAAAGTGATGCGACGAAAACCAGCTGAGTACTAAGGAGTTGAAGGGAAATAAGTGCAAGTACATGTTTACTCCATCTTTCACTTAACTCTGATTTTCGTATGTGTAATTTTACATTATTGTTACAAATTTATGCTAGTGTGATGCAGAATTTTCTCAGGAAGATGATGGTGGTCTTACTTTTTCGTAAAAATGAATGTTGGGGTCAGGAAACAGGGTGGGAGTGAGGTGTGTGAAGTTGTCGGTTTGGGCAGACAACGAGGATGGGGCGTGGCCAAGCGTGAAGGCTATAGGAGTTGCCAACGAGTTATTTCCTCCCGCCTGTATGACGATACCTTCTCTATACTTGCCTTGGATCCAAAGGCTTGCTGGTCTATGGAAATAAGCCGCCTGTACCATCAAGATCAAGAGCGGAATGGCTCCCGCCGCTACTAGCCGCACAATAAACAACAGACGTTTGGGGCACGTTTGAGCTTGTGGCTTGGCTCCAGGAAGGTTTATGGTATTGGAAATACTTGTAACAAGTAAGTACTGAGGTTATATCATATAAAAGGCTGAATTAAATGATTACTTAAGTTAACCTCATAATGTAATGACAACAAACAAATCCACGTCCCTATCGGTCGAGCCAATACGGTGACCGTCCAAGCTCACTTGAGCCTGGACGTTGCTGCCACAATACAACATTCGTCTTGGAAGACGCACAAGTATTTTTCATGGTATTTTTTAGGAAAAAAAGTGCGTCTTGTAAACCGTAAAATACGGTAAATGTAATAGAAAATAGCCAAGTGTTTGTGAGTGCCGGTACTGACACATTCACACAGCTTAACCTGGTAGCAGTCACGGGCCAAATTTGTGGCTTTACTGCGTACCAGCGATGGGCCAAATTTTTGGCTTGACGTAAACCCCAAAAATAGAAGATGCATTAACTGATCACAAATGCATTGATATATATATATATATATATATATATATATATATATATATATATATATATATATATATATATATATATATATATATATATATATATATATATATATATATATATATATATATATATATATATATATATATATATATATATATATATATATAATGATTTGCACGAGTGATAATTTTTTCTCAAATTCACTTAGAGGAACCTTTAATCCCTTGCCCGTGGATTTCCTACAAGAAGACATCATCAAGCTACAGGAATGGAACAAAAAGTGTCTGCTACAATTCAGTGAAGAAAAATGTAAAGTCATGCACCTTGGGAGGGGATATCTAGCATAAAAATACCACATGGGAAACACTCCACAATCCACCACAGAGGCATAAAAAACTTGGGAGTATATGTTACCAGGCTACCAGTGAAAGCCAAATCCGTGCCAATCACAGCGGATGGGTTAAGAAACATGATCCCCGCAGCTACCGGGTTAAGGGGGTCAAGGGGGGTGAAGTCCCCTTGTTAGGTAGGTTAGGTTGTTAGGTTTAGTTAGTTTAAATTTATTTGGCACTCATTGTAGGGCGGTGGAAATACGCAGCGCATGACGGGACAGGGCAGCGGCGGGGGTGGTCCACTACACGGGCCAGTGTTGTGAAAAATACCTCCTCGCAGAAGTAAGTTGCTCACCACACATGAGCAATGAGGGAATATATAGCAGGAAAAAACATTAATTTGCCTGGTTTTGCTCTAGTTTGTCCACTTCTGATCTTTGTGAGCAGTGAGTGAAATATAGAAACAGTAAGCAAGTTGAACCTCTCTCTGTGAGCTATTTTATGGCTGCGGTGGCACACAGCGGCGGGTGTACAACAGGCATTGAAAAGTCAATCAGTTAATGATTTGTGACTGAAACAGTTATCAGATTATTTCATAACACTGAAACCTACCAAAAAAAGTTTTGTCTGCCAGTCAGAGACTGGCGCACTTGTAAAATTTTACCAATACCCGTGACAATACGATACCCCCGCAGGGCCCCACTGCCAACCCTGGCAGCCTCAGTGCCTCACAGTCCGTCTCCAAGTGTGCTGTGCAGTTATAAAGACAACGTGCAGACACCATACATAATAAAAACTACATACCTACGTTAATTAGCTTCATCGGTATTATTAAACGTAATTTTGAATTTTCACCGCTTATAATGGACTTCCGGCATTAACAGACTAAGTTCCCCCCCCAATTAGTCCATTACATAGAGGGTTTACTATATAGTTGATTTGTAGTGAATTTTGCAAAAAACAATTCATACAACTAAAATGAAAGTGGCTAGTTTGACTACAAAATACTATCACATGAGAAGTGCAGGCATACTCACAGTATTGTTAGCATCCTTAACTATCTCTCAGGCACCTTCCCTACTGATGCTGCAGGGCATATCCTCCATGCACTAATACTAGAACCAAAGAGAACATACCTTATGGAATGCATAAATAAACAATATTGGAATAATTCGTTGAATATGTACATGAAGTGTATACATTGCCTTTCTCAACACCCACCCTTCATGCATCAGTCAGTGGTGGGCACTCAGTAACTTGACCCAGACTTCGATAACGATACTTCGATAACATTTTTCAATCACAGCGACTTCGATAACGATTACTCGATAACTTTCAATAACCAAATCAGTGACTTCGATAACGCGATAACGATAATGATAAATAGCAGTTTCTACGAACACAATAAAAAACTTTAAACAATGCTCATTTTTACTTATAAATAATATTATAACCCATTCTTTCATAAAATATCATTATTACTTAGTTGTTTACCCAAAAAAGGAAGTCTTAAACAGTAAAAAACTTGTATTTTTTAATATTGTAATATATACGAAACAAACAAAAAACTATACACAAACTAGGCAAAGACATCTTCTGCCTCCTCCTCGGGGATCTCAAACTCTCCCGCCACACCCCCGCTCCAGCCAACCATGCACAAGCCTCAAGACCACTCACTCTACTCTCCCACCATCTCTGTTGTTGATTCCCACTCTCTAATTCTCGTCATCTAAAGTCCTATTTACGTGGATTTTTATGTCACCAAGAGTCAGAGCATTAGTGACAATGTGGGTAAACCCACTCTACATCCTCGGAAGAGGTTAAAACAGCCCGAGAAGTGGAAGAAATCAGTGGCAAAGAAAAGACGTGGGTCAAGAGTATGTAAGTCCATACACCAAAAAGACAATGACTCGCCAGGAAGTGAGAAGCTCTTGTTCCTGCCCCTTGAAATGTTTTGAATACGTAGGAATGGAAAACATCAGACAGATTTTCAGCAATTACTGGGCAATGCGAGACCACAATGCTCAACTCCGTTTTATAGTTGGACGTGTAACAACTCAAGAGGTCAAGAGAAGGAAAGTGAAAGTTTAACGGAAAAGTTATCAAAAAAAGTATCGTTATCAATTGGCCAAAACGGGGACTTCAATAACGTGACCTCAATAACGATACTCGATAATGGCAAATTTGAAAAACATTACTGTCGCTAACGATTTTGATAATCATTATCGATAAAAGTTATCGAAGCGCCCACCACTGGCATCAGTATATTTGAAAACAAAAAACAAGAACATGAATCACAGATTCCTACATGCATGAGTATCTTGTGACATGCAACAGACATGCAGCAGGCTGGGTAAACTCCATGCAGCAGAGGTGTCGGTTGTTTTTAAAGTTAGGGTGCAGTTCACTGTTTGGTATTCTATCTGCATGCTTTCTTAAGAATTTACATATGGCTTCCTATCTTTAAGTCCTCATAAAAAGAAGTGAACATTTACTTTGAATATAAGCTTAAAAATCTATTATTGTTTTCCTATGTTCACTGCCTGCTACCAGACATTAAGATTGAAGTCCATTTTAAGCCATAGCAGCAGGATCAACCTTCTTAACCTGTGTACAATATCTTTCTCCCAGTAAGGGGCCTTATACACATATATAACCTTTGGATATCCAAAAGGGCCCAATCATAGTTTCTGAAAATAACCTTATTATTATACATTCAGAAACTTAATATGGGGTAAATAAAAAATCTTGTATTTGCATCTGTTAGATATTTTTTTCTATGAAAGAGGACTTCTGGTATTTACAGGATATTTAATGCAACCTTCTCAAAGTCTGCTTAAATAATGTACAGTTGGACATGCCTACTTGTGGGTATAGTAACATTCCTTCCTGTAGTCACTCTCCTTCTGAGTGAAGCAAGTACAGACTGTTTGCTAACATAAACCACCTCCCCATAATGCAGCAGACACACACACACCATTTGTTGCCTTCAGAGGTGTGTGTCTGCCATGTGGGAAACCCAATGTACAAATGAATAATGGAAGCTGAGAAGACTACTACTATCACATTCCTGAAGGCCACATAAATGAAATGATGAATGAAAAATATACTATAAAACAATTAAAAACAAAATGAAATAGTGAAAGGAAAGAAATATATTAGGACGACAACATGATTAGCTAGTTGTACAATTTTTACAGTAGAACTCACTAATTACCTTCAGGATAATTTCTTTTTGAGGTTACGTTCATAAACAATATTAAGGCGCAGTTTCACTTCAGTTCTGAAGGTATTGCGGAGGTCCTGTTCTGCCTGTTTGGATATCTTGGAGACTGTGTCCCCTCCACCCCCCAGCAGCAGACGAACAAGGCCTTTCCTGCCACACTTCACCTTCACCATGATGTTCAAAAGGTCTGGAGGAACAAGTAAAATTAGTCTTCATTACCCAATGCCACACAAGCCAAATACTTTGTCAGGATTATTTACTGCAGTTTATCCTAACAGGTTGTAGACACATTTGAGTTTCTTGGATGACTTTAGACTTGCTTGACAAACTCTTCATCTTGGCTTCTCAGAACTTTGGTGTGTAGCCCCTAGCTATAGCATACCAATAACCCCTCTTGTATTTACTGGCTGCCAGAGCTACTTGTTTGTTTCTTGGGTGTTTTCAGACACCTTTGTCTCACTGTTTTTCATTAATTGAGACACTTGGAAAAACTGACCACCTATCCTAGCATCCCCAATTTACTGGCTGTGCCACTGCATGCCTTCCATTTTCAAACGCACCGCAGAACACCTTGATGCACCACCACCTGCCACCACACTACTACCAGTGACTGAGGCGGTGTTGGATATAGAAATGCGTCCTGTCAGTGTTGGGTTGGGTGGAGAGGGAGCATTCTGAACCAGGTATCCCAATAGCTTGGCTCACCACAATACAATATGATAGGTCAACTGGGCTAATTCCCCTCAACACCTTATTATTCATAAATTTAAAAATCTACACAAACCTTTGAAAAAATCCTTCAATAATCTATGATACTCAAACATATACAACCTGTCAGGATTACCTTCAAGTAAATATAACCCTTGTGACCTTCCTACACATTCTAAATATACTACTAGGATAATCAGGTAAAAAAGAAAAAAATATACTTTTAGCATCATCTTTAATTTACTTTTATATTAATGGTAGTTCTAGCTCAGCAAATGGAAAAGCTACAACTAGAATATAGTACTTAGCATAGAATTATAATTATTCAAAAACAAAAAAGATGAAATTGTAGGTGCTAATGTGATACAGAGGTAGGTAGTTCAGTGTTCTGATGCAGAATTTAACATAAAGACAAATCTGAGTGTTAGTACTCATAAGATTTATGAAATGTAGAAAAAAATGCTCAAGATGGTACAAGATGGTGATGAAAACAAGGATCAAATGCTTTCATATCATGGCTGTTCAGTTAATGGAGACAACAGGAATAAGAATAGATATGAGAAGCCTCAACTCCCACAAACTGATGGAAGGAGAGATTTCACCTCTTCATTACTATAACTTTGGGCATTTTGTATCCTGCCTAAACTCACCTGACTCTGTGAGCTCCCAGTGCTCAATGGAGAAGTTGAGAGTGTAAGGAATCTCCTGATGGAAGTAGTCCAGAAACTTCTCCCTCACTGTCATTACGGCAATGTCCTCAGGGTTTTGATCTGTCACCACCTGAGGCAAAGACAAGACAAGAGTAGAGGCAAGGTGCAGCAAAGATGTGATGAGAGAAGAGGTATGGTGAAGCAAAGATGTGATGACAGTAGAGGCAAGGTGTGGCAAAGATGTGATGAGAGTAGAGGTAAGGTGCGGCAAAGATGTGATGAGAGTAGAGGTGAGGTGCGGCAAAGATGTGATGAGAGTAGAGGCAAGGTGCGGCAAAGATGTGATGAGAGTAGAGGCAAGGTGGGGCAAAGATGTGATGAGAGTAGAGGCAAGGTGCAGCAAAGATGTGATGAGAGTAGAGGCAAGGTGCGGCAAAGATGTGATGAGAGTAGAGGTGAGGTGCGGCAGAGATGTGATGAGAGTAGAGGCAAGGTGCGGCAGAGATGTGATGAGAGTAGAGGCAAGGTGCGGCAGAGATGTGATGAGAGTAGAGGCAAGGTGAGGCAGAGATGTGATGAGAGTAGAGGCAAGGTGAGGCAGAGATGTGATGAGAGTAGAGGCAAGGTGCAGCAGAGATGAGATGAGAGTTGAAGATGAATACAAAAGACTAAAGTTATGGTGAATGGACATGTTTAAATCAGGCATATAATCACCCAACAGGTCAGATTAGATGTAGTCCCGGGATATGCCTTTTCAACGGCTCCCGGATTTTCTTTTCACTCAGTGTCAATGTTCTCACACTTTAACTCTTATTTTCTATTTCAATATTCACTTGACATCTAGTTGTTGTTTTTTTCACTGGTTTTGCACTTGTGGTTTAACCTTCTAAACTCTGGAAATGGTTAATGAATCAAAATACTTAGGATAACTGCTATAAACAAATCTCTTGCTCAGATTAAAAATAAAAAGACGTGTAAAATGGGGCTGGAGTGCTTCCGGAAAACAATATGATATCAGAGAGCCTCGCTTTCAGGTGTCTTAAAACTAAATCAAAGCATTCATTCCTTCATGACAAGTGGATCAGACACATGAACATTGATCAAGTCTCTGGAGAAGATATTGAAAAGTGCCCAAAGTGGAATTGAAAGATCAGTGTTAGGAGTCACTAAAATAGATTTAAACTGCAAATAGATAGGACACACAAAAGGAAACATATCAAGGGCAATAGAAACCAAAAAATAGCAATGGTTTGGATATATATGTACGAGAGAGGACAAGAGATAGACAAGAAGAGTGGAAAGTTTCGTTTAGTTGGCGCAACATCTGTGGTCATATGCTGGAGAGAGACAGAAGGGGAAGGAATTATAGGAAATGGGGACATCCCAGGAGACGGGACACAACCCACAATTAATACCTGGTATCCATTCACTGCTGAGTGGACAGGGGTGTAGGGTATCAGAAAAGCCGCCCAAATTTTTCCACTCCGCCCAGAAATCGAACCCGGGCTCTCTCGGTGACAAGAAGAGTGACAAACATGGAATTAACTGGTATAAAAAGAGCTAAAGGAAGACTGTTCAGCAGATGATGTGATGAAATCAAGAAGTATTTGGAAGAATTACACTGAGACTGGAAACTATAGGCACAAAACAGGAAGGAATGGAAATGTTTGGGAGGGGCTTATGTCCTGCAGAGGAATGATACAGGCTTATGCTGCTGCTGATGATAATAATAATGATAATTGGAAGTATACCTCTTATCATACAACCTTTAACCTGGTAGCAGCGACGGGACAAATTTGTGGCTTTACCGTGTAGCAGAGACAGGCTAAATTTGTGCCAAAATAGATGCTACATAATCTGATCACAAATGCTTTGATATATATTATGAAATGGTTTGTGTAAGGGGTGATTTTTTCTCATTTATCTCGCTTTGAGGGACCATTAAGAAACATGATCCCTGCTGCTACCAGGTTAAAATACACTAATAAATAAAAAATGCACATGACTGATACATAAGTGAGTCTGTACCTGAGAACTGAAGATCCATGGCCGAGGCTGTGCACATGCCAGCAGGAAGTCCCTCAGGTCGTCCACACCTGACCCATGCTTGGCCGACAACATGAACACCTCCTCAAACAGCGGCCAAGACTTGCGGTGCTCCACAAAGACCTTCACTTGCTGTTCTGTGAGGTGCACCTTCCCTGAGAACACGTCACTCTCCTTGACGTGGCTGATGTCATACATTGAGTTCAGCAGGCTGCCTTCTCTCCCCTCGACTTTTGATGAGCTGGTGCTGGTTTCAATGTTTCCACTCTCTGAGCTGCTGTTGATGTCTACATCCCCTTCAACACAAGGTTGTGATTCTGTTTGTGTCTTTGAGGCTGTAAGTTCCTCCTGCATTAAAGATTCTTTGATCATTTTATTTTTGTTTAGCTTAAAAGACTGTCTCTTTTGGGGGGAGAATCTTTGGCCACCAATAACGCCTTCGGTGAGCAACTGTGTGATTTCGAGCAGCTTTACTTTGGACTTCAACAAATCCACCTGTGAAGATGAAGTGCAATCAACTACCACATCCAAGCATCCACCCAAATAAATCATACATCTACAAAGAACACACAAACAAACTTGGCTAGCCACAAAATCAACACGTGAAAACAATAATGAATGTTTTGCTTTTACAATATTATGGGACAAGATAAATTAAAACAAACATGGATAGGAAAGTCATTACCCTTCCTCTGTGTTGCCAGTTTATTTTCTATCGCAAAGGACTATGAAAAGGGAAAGAGAGAAAAACATGCTGCACTTATATGGAAAACAGGAAGTTGCTGATGGGTAAATTATATGCAAATCTACTGTTGAGGATGACAACTGAAAGGATGGTGGAATGTAACGATAACTCAAAATACATATATCTATATGGAGAGGGCATTTCAAATCTGTTTTAACCCGGTAGCAGCAATGGGCCAAATTTGTGGCTTTACCGTGTAGCAGCAATGGGCCAAATTTGTGCCATGATATAAACCCCACCAAATAGATGATACATAATCTGATCACAAATGCTTTGACGTATATTATGAAATGGTTTGTGTGAGGGGTGATTTTTTCTCATTTTTCTCGCTTGGAGGGACCGTTAAGAAACATGATCCCCGCTGCTACCGGGTTAAATGAAAGTGTGAGTGGAGGAACATAAGTGACCAGCTTGGAGGTAAATACTATCAATGTAGGGAAGCCATAACTACAGAGAAGAGTAAGGTAGAGGTAGCAATAAAGAAGTTGAAAGTAAAAAAGGCTCATGGCATTTATGGAATAACAGCACAGACATAAATATGAGATGTAGTTGTGATATGTAACCTGGCACTGAAGTAGGATGGTATGCCAGACGACTGTAGAAAACCCATCATTGTGCAGCTGTACAAAGGAAAATGGAGTCACAGTGATTGTAGCAGCTATAGCTTACTCAGAGTGCCAGGAAAGATGTATGGAAGAATTTTAACCCCTTGACTGCGGATATCCTACAAGAAGACATCATCAAGCTATAGGAATGGAACAAAAAGTGGCTGATACTATTCAGTGAAGAAAAATGTAAAGTCATGCACTTTGGGAGGGGATATCCAGCACACCAATACCACATGGGAAACACTCCACTATCCACCACAGAGGCAGAGAAAGACCTGGGAATATGTTACCAGGCTACCAGTGAAAGCCAAATCCGTGCCATCGCAGAGGACAGGTTAAAGGAGAGGATGGTGAAAAAAACTGATAGCAATGTAGGTGAAAATCAAGGAGAATTCACTTTACATAAATGTGGGTGAGGTTTGGGATGAATAGTGGACTGGAGTGATGACAACATACTATACATGTACTATACTAAAACCCTAACACTCCCTCCGTGGTTTTCACTTTACCTTATTGAGGACGAGCACCGAGGGGATGGTGGGGTGAAGGGCAAGGAGGCGCAGCAGGCGGGTGTGAAGGGTGCTCTGGGTGAACTGGCAGGAGGTATCATGCACCACTGCCAGGAGGTCAGCATCCTGGAGGGACATCTCAGGCTCTGTCAGGAGGGTTCGCTGAAGACCGTGCCTGAAGAAGGGAATGGGTACAGAAAGGGTGAGGTGCTTAATTAACATAACAGTGTGAGATGAGAGAGTACTGTGTGAAGGCATCTCTGTATATTCTGCCATGTGACCTGTGTGTGTGTGTGTGTGTGTGTGTGTGCGCGCGCATGTGTGTGTGTGTGACAAAAGAGAAAAAGCTGCTCGCTGTCTGTCCTCATATCCTCCTCTCCAACAACTTTTCCTTAAAATCATGAATGTTTCTTGTATAAACCACCTCCTCCTCCAGTTTATTCCATAGCTGTGATGTGTGTGTGTGTGTGTGTGTAGCAACGCAGGTGGGTCGGTGCCCTCACCGTGCTGCTCAAGGCCCAGGTGCAGCACACATCACACCTCGCGGCTCTCTGAGTACCGTGGAGCTCAGAGCGAGCTAAGGGAGCGGTAGCGTCTAGCGATCTACTCTTCAAAGTCCTGAGGATTCATGCGCTGGTGTCAGCGGGCCTTCACTTGTGCCACAGCAACACTGGAACGCCTTCACGGCCGAGGTGGACGCCTCGGCCCTGAGCGTGTATATATCGTTACTGAATATATTGTATACATGTAGGGTGTTTTGAAATACGTGCCCTCAAGGAATCGGTCATCTTTAGCTCCTGAAAAACCACACCCTACTAGTATTTTATACCTGTGTCCTTGTTTAAATATATATATATATATATATATATATATATATATATATATATATATATATATATATATATATATATATATATATATATATATATATATATATATATATATATATATATATATATATATATATATATATATATATATATATATATATATATATATATATATATATATATATATATATATATATATATATATATATATATATATATATAATCCTCCCGTTACTCATATAAACCTTTCCCACACTCTTATAAAAACTTCCTATACAGGAGGTCCTCGGGTTACGACTGTCTCGACCTACGACGTTTCGTCGTTACGACTCGGTTCCAATAAATGATTCTATAGTTCTTGTTTCGACTTCCGACATTTGCTTCATATCACAAATATGTAAATACGGAAGGGGAAAGGGAGGAGGAGAGGGACAGAGTGAGTGATAAAAAATTCAGATAGACGATGTAAGACACGAGAACAAGGAAAAGGAGTGGAGGAAGCAGGGAGAGATGGAGAGGATGAAAACAAGAAGAAAGAAAAAGGGTGTGGGGAGGGAGGGGCAGTAGGGAGAGTCAGGTCAGGTCCTGAGGGAGTCACATGACCTGACTCTCACTTCTGTCCCTCCCTCCCCACACGCTTCCCATTTCCCCTTCTGTAATAATAATAATAATAATAATAATAATAATAATAATAATAATAATAATAATAATCGGTTTATTAATACACGTTACAAATACAATGTTGAAGTACAATAAAAAGGGGAAAAGTACAATATGAAAGAGGTATCGGGGGTCTGTGGTTAACACTGGCAAAGTTGTGATGAAAATGTTTAGGGCGGGGGGAGGAGGAGGTGCGGTGGTGGAATGCAGTGCGGTTGTGCGGTAGTCTTCCAGGTGGGTTTTTTTTATAGGCCCCAGGTCAACCTCCGGTCAGAAAGGGTCAGGTCGCGGCTGATGGAGGGCAGGGTGCAGGTAGAGGCGGTTTCGACCGTCACTCAGCTTACGTGTGTGTGTGTGTGTGTGTGTGTGTGTGTGTGTGTGTGTGAGTGAGTGTGTGTGTTCATATAATCTAATGGGGAAGGAGAAAGGGAGGAAGAAAGTGAGAGATAAGGCTAAAGATAAGAGGGTGTGAGAAAGGAGGAAACAAGGGAAGTGAGTGGAGGAAATGGGGCGGGAAAAGAAGAGAGAGAGGGAGGGAGGGTCAGGTAAAGGTGAGGAAAAAGGGAGAGAGAAAAGGTGTGAGTGGAAGGGAAAGAAATTAAAGGAGAAAACTGGGAGGGAGGGGAAAGGGAAAGAAGAAAGAAATGAGAAGGAAGGAGAAAAATACGGGGACGGAGAGGGATAAGAAAGAAAGGAAGTGTGGGAGGAGTGAACCAGGGAAAAACCTAACGGCGCAATAGGCCGCGACGGAAAAAAAAAAAAAATAGGTGGGTGACGTAGGTGCTTATTTAGGTGTTCCTCTCAACTTCCTACTTACGTCGAAAATCGGGTTCGGAACTCTGTCTAAGTCGAGGACCCCCTGTACTCTTAAACACTTTATAAACCGAAAAATCCGCGATACGATACAATTTAAAAATCCGCAATATAGCGAGACCGCGATATGGCGAGAGAGAGAGAGAGAGAGAGAGAGAGAGAGAGAGAGAGAGAGAGGTCAGCCACTAGCCAGAAGAGTTGAGACGTCGCGAGGTCAGGTCACGCTCGGGTTTGCTCCGTGGTTTGAGGCAGTAATCCAGCTATTCCACCACCGGACCCTGTTTCACCACACGTGGGCATGAAGCCTGCTGCTCCCCGTGTGTTGTGCAGCGTACGGGTAGTGTCCGTGTGTTTTAACAATCTTTGAAAGTTTGACCTGCTGCCGCGCCACCCTTGTCACGCTGTACGGAGTGGACTGTTTGTGCTACTACAAGAACGAATACTAACGACCAAGAAAATAATATCCGGGTCCTCGGGTGTTTTCTAGTAACTAACGCGTGTCGGGCAGCCATCTTGTGTGTATGCGTGGGTGGAAAATTACAATACGTTAGTTTTCATTGCAAGGCATACCACGAAACACGCTGACCTCACCCACCCACCCACAGCTGTGCATCCCGCGGGACCGAGAAGTGACCCGCCACAACAGGCTGCCTTCACCCCCCGCCCTACACACGCATTCCAGGAGGGATTAACGACATCCGCATCCTGTCCTGACCTGACCTCCTACGTTCACCAACCCACATCATCATGGCCACCCCCGCCCCCACTGAGGCTTCCCGTCGCCATCAGAAAATTGCCAGGGTGGGACAGTCAGGCTATTCTCGGACAAGATATTGTTGTGTGTGCAGTTACCCAGTCAGGAAGAAATATTTTCAAGCTTGCAGTCAGCCAGACTGCCCAAATGTGGCCTGCAAAAACTGCCACTCTACGGGCCCCTTTTGCTGCTCACGCACCGAGGAGTTGAGGCGAGCTCGGAACATACTTCATCCCGTCACTTACGTGGCCGTTAATGGCCCCTCACCCACCACGTCCCCAGCCTCACTACCCGACCATCACTCCCAGCAGCCCAGGATCCCGGAAGCGAACGACAATGCCATCAGAGAAGAGCTTCTCTCTAAACCCATTGAAAGCCTAGTGGACATTATTCTCAAACAGAAGAAGGAGCTGCGCCTCCTCAATGCCCTTCTGAGCGAGGAGGCCCTGCAGAAGCATAGAGCAACGCTGGTTGCGGTTATAAACGCCATTGACGACCTCGCTTCGGTTGAAGAGAAATATTCCCCCTCTCACCCCCACCACAAGCCAGCAGCGCCCTACCCAATAAAATAGACTGACATGAGGTGTGCTCCTCCCACCCAAGGTAGCGGGGCCCTGGAGAGAATCAGTGAGGCCCAAAATCCTGAGGAGAGTGACGCATGACCCACCCTATGAGGATGCCCACGCCAGTATCGACACCGCCAATACACCCCTTACCCCAGTCCCCAAGCCCGAACCAACACACCCAGGCCGCTCATTTCCCTCCCCCATCTGCCCCCCCCCCCAACCCCTAACCACATTCGCAGGAGCACTGAACTACCCACTTCCCTTGGACACAAAACAACGCAGACGACGGCTTCAGCCACCTGGGCCTCAGGGCTCGCCATCCTTCTGTGAGAGGTGCCGTCAGCGGGCCACACAGTAATACCAGCACCCACCAACGTGCCTTCACCGCGGACGTGTGGTGGAACAACCTCAATGCTGTGTGGAAGTAATACGTCTGTCCACTTAATATAAATAACACACACATGCGGGGGCACACAATCCATACACAACCTCTGAGATGCAACATATGTGCCTTCCTTACTTGGTGACTTCCTGAGGCGTGACAAGCCCGGGAGTGTCAAGGAAGACCAGCTGGGTGGAGCCGGCATTGAAGACTGCTCGGGCATTACACTGCGTGGTGTGTACTTTCCTGGAAGAACTGCAAACCTGTGACAAGGGAGAGGACACAGGACCATCACCTGATATGTGGGAATGTACTTGTTTGAAGGTTGTTTGTATGGATAAGTTTCATTCTGCACTTAATGGTGAATCAACAGACTTTCTAGCTTGATGTAAATGTTTTTGTGCAATAAGGAAGCTTGCTATAATGCTTGTTTTGTAGGTGGTGGCATGTTCTGTAGCTACAATTAACAGCTATTTTACATTTTTTTGAGGGGGGGGGGTAATTTACATATTCTTGTGGACCTTAGATGTTGGTCACGATTCTTCCAGATAGGCATATGGTTGATATACTCCAGCTTAACATTTGCAAGATATTTTGGTTGATCTTTGGTAAAGTGTACAATGAAACTTTCCTGTTTCTTTCACTTTGATAATGAACAAATAATGGTAAAATACACGGATAACTTTACCCTCCAGCCCATAAGCTTGTTGATCAATGTGCTCTTGCCACTGTTGGGCACACCCACAATGGCCACTTTGAGGAGGTGAGAGTTGGGAGGGGACACCACCTTACTACTCAGCAAGGTATTCATCTCCTCTATGGTCCTGGGCACCTCCTGTCTGTATATATTCTCCCACACTTCATCATTTCCTGCAGGTGTATCAGTTGTGGTGAGAAAAGGCAGTAATATTAATAAATGTCTTTCTTTACAATGCATTAGAAGTGTATGACAGCTATTTCATATAGCCTACCATCAATTTATTAGCTAAAAACATCTATAATAGGGGAGGGCAGTGATTATTTGGACAGTTGGATGGTGCAGACATCACACTTATTGTAAAACATATGGGACTAAATGCTGTAAGATTTTGTGTGAACATGCAAAACTCTGTTGCCTTGGACCATGTGGGTCCAGAGCCCCCAGAGCTGTACTTTTCGATGCAGGTCAGATTTTTTTCTTTTTCACCTTTGAAATATTCTTAGGGTGTATTGTAATCTATCACTTCATGAATACAGCAAGAAGAGGATTGTTCATTATGGTGAAGTAGTGATGTATGGCAAAGAAATTACCGTATAACATGAATACTTTGCTCGTGCTGAAGTGGTGTAACCAGGCATATTTTTTTTTCATATTTGCAATGATTCAGACAGTTGATTTTCCATGATTTTCATTATGTCAGTTTAAACAACATATATGATGGAACATTTATACGGAGGTTAATTTGGTTAATTTATATTCAGATAGTGCATGTGAAAGAGAGAAGAAGGAAATGTTCCTATATTTTATAGTTATTTATTTTAATTTTACCTTTTTTACTATTTTCTCTATAAATGTAACAAGGGTATTTTTGTACTTACACAAATGTCTAAGAATTGATAATGTAATTCAAATTTTATGTATGAGTAGCTCTTTTACTGAAATATTTGAGACATCATAAATCTTTTCACAAACATTCCCTGATGCATTATATTTCTGTGTAATACTTACTACTAGCTCCATCTCACTCGGAATGTCTTGAGTAAATGAGTTAATCTTAAAGACGAAATGCACTGCAAAAAGTTACTGACTGCTTATCTGTTACTTTATCTACTGATTTAATTTTTTTTACAATTAATGATTTCTATTATACTTAGGGGACATAATGCATGGCCCCTAATTATAATAGTAAAATAATCTAAACTATCAGACACTGACACTCCTAATGCCACCACATCAGTAAGCTAGTGCAGAGATGCTGCACATTTCCCTTCTAAGATTTTAACATTTATGTATGCTTTCACAGTTCTGTCATGATGTGTGAGTTCTATTGTTCCAAGTGAGATGAAGCTAGTATGGTAGTAAGAATTATCCATTTCCGAAATGTTTATCAATGAGTTTAACATGATGTTAACATGTATTTTTTAGCTTATGTATTTCTGCAAAATTTTGATCCACCTAGTGTTAGCATTTTCTAATTCTTTAATAAATATATTTCTGGCCAAGTTATTTGTTTTCTTTCAGTAGATACTTAGTAAATAATAATTTTATTTTCATATCTCTAGCATAGTGAGATGGGGCTCTAGTATCTCCCCTTAGAACACTGCTGACTACATAGCCTGGGAGTTGTACAATTGCTCTATATAGCTGATGAGTTTTTATTTCTTTGTAATTTAGATTTTTTCTTCAGTGAAGTCTAAAATTTCAGATGAAGAGTATTGGTGAGACCGCCATTCCCTTCCAGTAAGTTTTTTTTCTGATAAGTAATCTATTGCAGCACCTTGCTATCACAATGTATGATCTATTAGCTGATTCATTAGCTTCAGTTATTCTGTGTTTTAAAGTCCTTGAAACGGTTCTTACTGTTTCTTAAGTATGCTATGGATTGTACCTGAATGTTCTCAATAATGGTTTCTTGCTCCTTTTTATTTAACCCTTTCCATCCGTGACGCAGACGTCGGCGTCACAGTATGGAAAGGGTCAAGAGGAAATGGGAGAGGATTAAACCTCTCAATCCTCCTCTAAATTCCTCTTAATCCTCTTCCAATTCCTCTTAAGAGGTTTAAAAGAGGAAATGGAAGAGGATTAAGAGATTTAGATGAGGACTAACTGTGATGCCGTCGGACACCGATGTCAGCGTCGCCGGAGTGAAGGGGTTAATATAAGTATATGATGTATTTTTTTCTTTATTTATTACCAGTCTATTCCTTTCAGCTATTTTTTTCTCTATATATTTGATACATTTTATTGCTTCCTCTGTTGAATGAGATAACAATAACCTGTCATCTTCATAATATAAAATTGGTATATATGTTAAAACATTCATTTTATAGCCTGTATTTATAAATTCCAATCTAGTAATTATCTCATGTCAGAATTGCATGCCAATAAGTGCTACATTTAATGAGGAGGCGGTGGGCACGTGGTCAGTGTGAGGGCGTGGTGAGTCTGAGGACTGAGGTTTGAGTTCCACTGATGCACGCTGACAATTTTCAACTGTTGCCAAGAAACAGAAGATTACCCACACACTGGCCAGATCTTCAATCAACCCTAACTTCAGCGACTTCGTTCAAGTGGAGCATCGGGTGGCAGCATGGGCCAAACAAGAGTCATACATCACAGCAGCCACTATAAATAAAATTCACCTATGCCACTAACAGACTAGGGTCATTCAAGAGACTCCCCAAGAAAGCCTTCTGACCATATAGGCAGCACCTAAAAGATAGAAAAAATAAATAAAACATTGCATCCCAACTAAACTGAGAAACATGAGACAGGTGTTTCCTGACACCTTCAAGAAAAATTTGGATGCATGGTTGGCTGCAATACCAGACCAACCACCAACACCAGGATACCCCAGCTCCAACTACTACAGACTTACTGATTGGAGCAAAAAAGAAAAGGAGCTACCCTGTTACAGTAAAGCCCCAGATCAGCTGTGTCACTAACCGACGGCATTCAATCCAACCCCCCCCCCCCCCCAGGTGTTGCATACCCCCTCAAAGTGGACATACTGTATGAATGTGTAAAATGAATTGGATGTTGGTACAAGCAAGGAATATCCACTGGACAGAAATAGATAAAGAGAGGACAAGACAAGGCTGACTATAACCCTGCACATAACAACTGGTAAACACACACACAAACAAAAATACCAAACGGTGAGGCATGACGCACCCTTTGCATGTGAGGTCAGCGCAGGGGCGGTGGACAACAGGGCACGGCGGCCACACAGCACCTCGGAGGCCCCGCGGAGAATGAACCGTCGTATCATCCTTCAGAGATTCACATAACTATCATCTCCGACTCCTCACGCATCCTCATTCCCCTTCTAAAACAGAGGCGAAGGGAGGAAGCAGCGGGCAGCCCCTCAACCCTTACCCGGCTGCCTCTTAGCTCTCTTGAAGTGGATAGTAAGGGGAAGCAACAAGTCTCCTGAACACACTGAGGGCGTCAATTAGCTCAGTGTGAGGATATGGGCTTCACTTTACTGGGAGACACTGTTTGATAATGGCACTTTGTATAATTCTAGAAGACTTGGCTGGCACGCGTTTCTTCTGCACAAACCAAAACATTCACCCAGTTACTCAGATTTTCCAACGGGTATTCATTTAAGATTTTCCACTGGTATTCATTTCAGATTTTTCACTGGATTCATATCAGATTTTCTACAAGTAGGTATTTATTTCACTTAGGCCTATTCAGATTTTCCAACGGGACCAGTGTTCATTAATTGATGATTGATTGATATTTTATTGTTTATTTCAATCAGTCATTATTTTCCTTAACCATTTGCAATTTTATCAACTTGTTTTTGCTCTTCTTCCCTTTTTATAGTGTTTCGCTGTACACTCAATCAAGTATTACTCTTTCAAGAGGAGTGTTTACCATGGAGGTATGCCGAGACGCCTTTCCTCCCGAAATTGACTTATCTTTTGACCACTCCTCTGAACTCTTTTTTTTTTATATATGGGTAGTGTTTAGCGGACTTTTTTCTCGTTGCTACTTTTTTTTTTTTTGGTCTTGAGCTGCTTCCTTTCCTGTAAAAATAAATAGATAAATAAATAGAGGTTTCGGCGACTCGATCACCTCACACTCGAAATATTGACAAACAGCAAAGCATATATATACAGTGCACAGAGTTTTTCCCTGAGAACAGTATAGATGCCTTGGGTGAGCCTTGCAGTGGTGGATGAGTACAACAATCATGTATTAGACTATAAGAGCTTTCGGCACCTCATCTCACCCCCTTGAAATATTGACAAACAAACGTCAAATCATAAATATATACAATGCACAGAGTTTTCCCTGAGAACAGTGGATGCCTTGGGTGAGCCTTGAAGTGGTGAATGAGTGTTTTGCTGAGAAGCATTACAGTTTAATTGCACTCAATCACGTATTAGACTATTGGAGCTTTCGGCAACTCATCTCACCACCTTGAAATATTGACAAACAAACGTCAAATCATAACTATATACAATGCACAGAGTTTTTCCCTGAGAACAGTGGATGCCTTGAGTGAGCCTTGCAGTGGTGGATGAGTGTTTTGCTGACAAGTATTATTTCGGAAACTCATCTCACCCCCATGAAATATTGACAAACAAACGTCAAATCATAAAAAAATAATATATACAGTGCACAAAGTTTTCCCATGAGAACAGTGGATGCCTTGGGTGAGCCTTGCAGTGGTGGATGAATGCAACAGTCGTGTATTAGACTATTGGAGCTTTCGGCACCACATCTCACCCCCTTGAATTATTGACAAACAAACGTCAAATCATAAAAAAATAATATATACAGTGCATAAAGTTTTCCCATGTGAACAGTGGATGCCTTGGGTGAGCCTTGCAGTGGTGGATGAATGCAACAATCATGTATTAGACTATTAGAGCTTTCGGCACCTCATCTCACCCCTTTGAAATATTGACAAACAAACGTCAAATCATAAAAAAATAATATATACAGTGCACAAAGTTTTCCCATGAGAACAGTGGATGCCTTGGATGAGCCTTGCAATGGTGGATGAATGCAACAATCATGTATTAGACTATTAGAGCTTTCGGCACCTCATCTCACCCCCTTGAAATATTGACAAACAAACGTCAAATCATAAATATATATACAGTGCACAAAGTTTTCCCATGAGAACAGTGGATGCCTTGGGTGAGCCTTGCAATGGTGGATGAATGCAACAATCATGTATTAGACTATTAGAGCTTTCGGCACCTCATCTCACCCCCTTGAAATACTGACAAACAAACGTCAAATCATAAATACATATACAGTGCACAAAGTTTTCCCCTGAGAACAGTGGGTGCCTTGGGTGAGCCTTGCGCCGAGTCTGACAAGCGCCGGGCCTGGGAGTGACAGGAGCGTGATGGCGGACGGCGGGGCAGCGGTCGCCGCCTCCCTGCCCGTGGGCGAGGCGGTGGGCGACGAGCTGAAGGACGACACGCCGGGGATCAGCGGGGAGGTCATGCTGGTCAACACGGACAGCTTCGAGGAGTGCAACCACGACCTGGACACGCAGTTCAGCGGCGGCGAGGACGGGCCGGACTCCCCCCTCAGGAAGGTGCAGCAGGAGGAGGTAGGGAACGCTTCGGTAATCTTTACACTTCTGCCTGGTAACTTTTCTCGCCATACAGCCAACTTTTTGTCTCCATACAGCCATACAGAGGCCGCCAGCACCACACCTGCCTGCGAGGACCCTGTTTATCGCATTCGTGTCACCTGGCCGTCTGTAGCGTCTCCCATTAGACACAAAACCTGTATCGCTCCTTAGGTCCTCCTCCTCTCGGGCGTCTCTTCTGTTTATTCGCACACTTTTCCTATCAATTGTGCTGTGTAGCTTAATTTTTCTTCACTGCAATACAGTATCGCACTTTACTTTTCAGTTTGTTGCTGGAATAACTTACTGATATTGCTTATCCTGCACTTATTCAAGCATCTGTGCCCTTTTTTTCCGTGCGATGGCCCCGTTGTCCTCCTCTAGCCTCTTAGCCCACTCCTCCCTGGTGCTACTAATAACTCCCCTCTCATAGTTGCTGCATTCTACTATTAGGTGTTCCACAGATTCTTTCTCCCCTGTCCTACAACTACAGTTCTGGTTTCCCCCGTCCCTGTTCCTTCCATTTAGCTGCGGGGTTCTTGTTCTTGCTTTAACCATCAGCTTGCTCCCCCAGTCTCCTACATGCCAGTCTACTCCCTCTAGCTTCTGTGTCTTGCTGTACCATCTTAATGTCGACTCTTGTACTCTAAAATTCATAGGCCCAGCCTAGGCAGATGGCACACCACCTGTTCATCTTCCCTATCAGGCTGATGGATAAATGGGTTTTCCGGGAAAGGAAATTCTTTTAACTTAGACACTAGATACTTGCCTGTGTCCCAGGGTAATAGGTTCTCACTTGACGCAGGCTTAAGGGCTGGAGACAAATAAGCGCTGATGAAGAACACACTTGTGAGACCAACACTAGCATGCTGCTCTGCGGTGTGGGATCCTTACACACACACAATCATTTATAAGTTAGCACTAATCAACACCAAGGTGGCTCGGTTCATTATAAACAATGAACTTGAACACCAGGCATCACAACACAGATCAAACAACAGATTAATATGTAACCTCTTCACATGTGCAGACAAGCACACACTTAAAATTCTGTACATCACATACACTTACATTGACATTGACCCACACACATACTTACAGGATGCAAACCGCCGGAGGCCATCTGCACTCACATAAACCGCCTACACCACACTCATACCTTCTCTCTCTTGTAGGTTGTCACCTCATCACAAGGTTTCTGTCCTCCAAGTAGAGTCCGTGGCACCAAACACAGTGTATCTTCATTGTTTATCACTGACACAGGCAAAACCACCGGCTACCCGTGATCCTTCCAACCTTAAACAGTACTGCGGGTTCTAGAGCAAATGAAGGCTCTCGAACCTCCTGCTCGAGCTGTTTGAACACGTGAATCCTTACTGACCGCATTTAGGATCTGCTTCACGGGTTCGTATTCCCAGTATACAAGGTGATTGTGGATATTGACTCCGCGCCTCCAGAATACGATAATACGCATCCATATATCATAGTTAAAAACAAAATACATGTCCCTCAACCATAATATGAAGGCGGAAGTACTTAAAAGTAAAGAAGAAGCCGAATTAATCCCCTTCCCCCAACGATCTTGGGGGACCCTCGGGAAGTCGGGGTATTTGGGTGGGGGAGCATATTTAAACTACTACAACCGGACATTACGACTTGCTAACGGGGGGGCTTTGCCCCCCTCGACCCCCCTGCTAACGAAGGGGGGGCTGCGCCCCCTCTGGACCCCCCCCCCCCTTAAAGTACCCCAACCGAACTTTACGACCTAACAGCTAACTGAGGGACATTGAACACAAGTAACCTGCGTTCGAACCTGCTTCACGCGTTGGTACGTGATACCAAACCTGCTTCACGCGTTGGTACGTGCTACCAGTAAATGAATACATTGTCGTATATGAAAGTTGCAAGATTCCTATGACGGAAATTGCTTACCGTTTAGATGCTTCATTATGACCTTAGTGCTGTAATGGGGGGCTTCGCCCCCCTTGAACCCCCCTTTGATATGGAGAGTGAGTGAAATTGCATGGTTTCCGTACGTTGTAAAAAAAAAAACGGATTGTATGAAATTTCCCTACGTTGTAAAAAAAAAAAAAGGAATGTATGAAATTTCCCTACATCTAAGTAATTGTAAGGAATTTCTCTACATCTAGGGTATTTTTCAACCCCCCCCTTAACTCAAAAACTATGCATTTGCGACGCATTTCATGTTTACCACGAAGCCCCGAAGTCTCAATGGTCCCCTAGCCAATTTTGGTTGCGAGGGGTGAGTATGGGCAAACACTAGAATAATACCAAATATATTTAAACTACTCCAACCGAACTTTATAACCTAACTGCTAACGGGAGTGCTACGTCCCCCTCGATCCCCTCTTCTAATGGGGGGCTTAGCTCCCCTCCCCCCTTGCTAAGGGGTAATTGTGGAGATTGACTCCACGTCTCCAAAATACAGTATTTTGCCTCCATATTATAGTTAAGGGATGAAATCCATGTCCCTCAACCATAATATGAAAGCGCAAGTACTTAAAAGTAAAGAAAAAGCCCTAATCCCCTTCCCCTAATGATCTTGGGGGACCCGTGGGAAATCGTTTTCTTTTGGGTGGGGGAGCATATTTAAACTACTACAATCAAATTTTCCATCATAACCTTACCTCCAACAGGGGGTCTTTGCCCCTCTCGACCCCCCTCCTAACCAAGGGGGCCACAGCCCCTTCTGGACCCCCCCACTCGACATGTATGATGTGCCAGTAAAACTAGAGAAGTAGGGGAGGCGGTGGCTGAGTGGATAGCGTGACTTGGTCTTGGTTCGGGAGGTAGTTGTCCCTTTCGGATCCAACTACAGCCTTTGTAACGGCTTACTCCCTCAGGGCCAACACCCTGAAAATCCAAAAATAAAATATAACCATTTGAAAGAGCCCGTAGAGGCACAGATGGGGACACCTACAGGAGTCCACCCTATCCGGTGCGCACTGCCCAGGCACCGCGTTCAGGACGACGTGAGTTCAATCCCTGCCCGGTGCCACCAAGCTGGGATTTTTCAGCTGTCGCTGAGTGGCTTAAAAAAAAATACCCACATGCTGTCCAGAAGACCACCTATCAACCCGGACTTTAGATTCTAGGATTAAAGATGAGCTCCGGGAGGGTAGCATGAGCAAACGCAAGATGGCGCCACTATAGGCACTGGCCTGCGCCACAACGGGCTGGGCCATACCATCAGGCCCCTCCAAAAACAAGCCTACTGGTGCCGGAGGCGAAGATGTAAAAAAAAAAAAAAAAGAAAAAAAAGAAAGAAAAGAAAAAAGGTATGTGAGACCTTGGAAAGGGTATTCTTATGGGGGCAATATTGGAGGTGCGTAGTGAATCTCCATATTTACCTTTTTCCCAACTTGGGGAAATTTCCCCGTGCTGCTAGCAACCTGCCGTGAGAGGAAACAAATATTTGAAAACACACAACCCCAATTAACCCTTTCATGGCTAAACGCTCGCAGCGAGCGTTAGGCGTATTTGCTGGTGGTGATAAACGCTCGCTGCAAGCTCCAGCCACACTCAAATCTCCCGTGTATGAGGGTGTTCCAACAATATTACTCACAACACAGGATTGCCAATTGAGTGGGTTCTCCACTAAATTTGGTGGAAAATCATGTCAGCCCAGCGCGGAAAATCTACTGACAAGCAACTGGTGGATGTTGTCCAATATAGCGACATTTTTGCATAGCTTCACCTATCACATGACTGATATTTTGACCAAATAGTTGTAAATTTTGCAGTTGGAAATACTGCCCTGCCAGTACCCCATCATCAAGAGATCTACAGTAGTTGCCTTACGGCTGACCGTCACGCACGTATAAATGTACATCTTCACAGGTAACACCCCCTGAATGTACCTGTACTTTCGCAGGAGAGGCTTACATTACCATATCGTATAGATCTTGGCCTTCTCTTTCCAATGGTGTTTTCGTTTTTTAGCTGTGATGAATAGTTTTTGAGATACAGAGGTTAAAAGAGCGAGCACTAGCGTCACTTGCTGGTGGTGCTAAAAGCTTGCTACGACCGCCAATCGCACTCACAGCAAAAAACACCCCCTGAACATGCCTGTACATTTGCAGGAGAGGCTTACCTAACCAAATCTTATAGATCTTGGCCTCCTCTTTCCAATGGTGTTTTTGTTTTGTAGCTGTGGTGAATAGTTTTTGAAATATAGTGGTTAAAAGAGATCCCCTTCCCCCGATGGGGTGCCCGAGCGCGCCTGAGGGGATAGTCTCGTTGCGAGCGCTCAGCAATGAAAGGGTTAAGGCTATCATTCCAGATATTTTTGAAAATAAATATTTAACAATTATTGTATAACCTACACCCTGCCATGCTGCCTTATCTTATAAAGAACCCCATGTCATCCTACTGAATAGTAACCTATTGCTACTAAAATATTAACCTGCCACTGCTGAAATGGTAACCTATCACTGCGGTGGCTGAGTGGTTAGTGTGCCAGTTGCATGTTCGCAGTGTTCTGGACAGTGCGGGTTCCAATCTGCCGCTACCACTTGGGATTTTTCTGTCACTGCCGAGTGGCCTAAGACTACCCACATGCTGTCCTGAAGACCACCCATCACCCTGGACTCTAGAGCAACTGTCCAGGTGAATCAAGAATGAGCTCTGGGGGGCAGCATGAGCCAAGAATAGATGGCGCCACTATAAACACTTGCCTGCACCATGATGGGCTTGAGCCGACCACCAGGCCCCTAAAGAAAGCCTACGGGGGCTATAGGCCAGAAGATAAAAATGTCAAAAAATACTAACATCACTACACAGTAGTTCCAATCAAGTTAGTAATTTGTTATAGAAAGTGATGAATAGCACTTTAGGTAAATATTTTGATTTCTTCGGCATGCTTACTTGGTCCAGGAGAGTCATCATAAAGGTGTTTCTCCGTGTTATGATAAAGCCATTCTGCATAACAGAGCCTAAATTAAATTTATATAATCTAGCTTCTCTACTGGGGTCTCTGCCTCCATTGACCTCATGGATAGTAACCTATCTCCACTTCCTACTGGGGAAAAAAGTAAAGAAGCCGAATTAATCCCCTTTCCCCAACGATCTTGGGGGACCCTTGGGAAGTCGGGGTATTTGGGTGGGGGAGCATATTTAAACTACTACAACTGAACTTTACGACTTGCTAACAGGGGGGCTTTGCCCCCCTCGACCCCCCTGCTAACCACTCTCTCCATCTTGACCCCTGATTTTGGGTGTTTTATGGACATGAGTAGACAGTACTTTGCAGTAAGTCAATGATTTTATGAAAGCCATAAGTAATAACTGTATGCAGTTAATTTGATTATCCAAATTTTTAATTAAATTAGCAGCAATATTTAGCTATTTTAGCAGATGGTATGAGCATTAGCTGATAGGTTACTATTTGTTAGGTTGCATATTTTATTATCTTTGTACTGTCTGTGAGGGTTAGTGGTTCCTGGAACACATTAATGTGATGAGAAGACAAGGGTTTGTACATTTTCTGATTCTTAACATTTTTTCCACACAGGATAATGAGCTGGTGGGCGGCATGGGTAATGTCTCAGTAACAGAGGAAACTAAGGTGTCCGAGGAGGCTGCGGTAGAAGCAGAGGATGGGGAGGAGGAGGATTGTGTGGATGAGGAGTATTTGCACAGTCCAGAGTGGATACAGAAGGAGAAACATGTCTTCATTCTGAGCGAATCTGGAAAACCCATATACACCAGGTATGGATTTGTCAGTGTGTGCATATGTTTTACCTTCTTGTCTGCTTTTTCCCAATTTTTTACTTTTTTATTTAATATGCCTTCTTCCTCTCCCATCTTATTTGTGTCTGACCTTTACATCTTCCTGTCCTAATCTTTTCATCTTGTCTCAGTGTCTTATAGTTTCCTTGTTCAACCATTCCTCATTTTTCTTCTATTCTTGTTGTTTCATCATCATTTGTGGTGGTTTTTGTTTTCTTTCCTTCTTCATTATCTTGCCTAAAACATTTATTGTGATTTCTTATTTTTTTTATTTATTTTTTTTTATTTTTTTTACGTCTTGGCCTATTGCACTGGTAGGCTTCTTCCCGGTGGATCCTGATGGTCAGTCCAAGGCTTCTTCCTAGTGGGTCCTGATGGTCGGCCCAGCCCACTCTGGCGCAAGCGAATGTTTATAGTGGTGCCATCTTGCATTGGCTCATGCTGCCCTCCCAGAGCTCATCTTTAATCCTAGAATCTTGAGCCCGGGTTGATAGGTGGTCTTCTGGACAGCATGTGGGTAGTTTTAAGCCACTTGGCAGCGGCTGAAAAAATCCCAGCTTGATGGCACCGGTCGGGGATTGAACTCTGTTCAGCCACCGCCTACCCTACTATTTCATGACATTTTCTTTCCTTCAGGTATGGTAAAGAGGATCGGCTGGTTACTCTCTTTGGCCTGATGCAAGCGCTGGTCTCATTTGTGGCGGATGGAGAGGATATAATCAGGTGCATCGTTGCTGGGGACCACAAGTTTGTGTTTTTGGTAAAGTCGCCCCTCATCTTGGTGGCTGTCTCTCACTCAGTAGCCAGCATCCCTCAGCTCATCATGCAGCTCACGTAAGACTTCAGAGAGGATTATTTTTCTTTGCATATTGTTTTCATTTATAATTAGTATCAGAGAGTAATAAGTGAAAATGGTGATAGATCTATAATGAATAGTCATACGTCATTCAGAGGGAGGTTGTCTAGTCCTTGTGGGTTTGTCTTAAGAGTGAATCTGTAGTGTACCTAAAACTTGTAAAGACCATGTGTGCTTTGTTTTATTAAAACTCACCCTGCAATTCATATAAGGCTTCTAATATCTTGGGAGGTCATCCCCACCTTATTCTTCTCAAGTAAGGCTTCAGGGCTATCATAACAGAGTCTCTCAATTTATGGAACTCACTGACAGCTAAAGATATTGTATGAGATTTTATATGCATTTCTCACATGGCAATCTTTCTCTTGGATCTCATGTAAGGTTCCTTCATTTGTAAGGGTTCTTGACACAGTTATTGCTTACTCATCACTCTAGTAGTGTGTGTGTGCTCCTTGAAAGACATCCAAACACATCCTCTAAGGCGTCCTACATTCTTTGTCTTGTTGGGATAGCACAAGTTTGATGACCCCCAGTCTTTAAAATTTATAGTACCTCTGAACCTTTAAATCACCTGAAGACTTACAACACTGTTGTTCCTGGGATCACATTTATTGTTAATCTCCTACAGATACATTCACAACCAGATAGTCAGTGTGCTCACAGCATCGGCACTCACACGCATGTTTGAAAAGAGGCGGAATTATGACTTCCGACACTTGCTGGGGGGAACAGAACGGCTACTTGACAACCTTCTCAACATGCTGGACTCGCACCCTTCCTTCCTGTTGGGAGGTGTCCAATGCCTCCCCCTTGCCACTGCAACACGAGACACCATCACACAGACCATCATACAGTACTGCTCCAAAATCAAAGTGAGTACCAAGTTTATGTGGGTGACAACTCCAAACTAATGATGTTCTAGGTTTCTGTTGGTGATACAGCTTCATCTTTCAACAGTCACTGCTGGAAAAAGCCATTGTATAAATTAAGCAACCCAACATCCATATTTGCACTTAATTCAATATTTCAGAATTATAATAGTTCATCTGAAATGCATGGCTTTAGTTTGTAAAGTCTGTGATCATGGGACACAATCTCTAATAAGTTATCCTTCCTTAGAACCTTGTGTTTGGCCTCATCATCTGCCAGAACCAGCTCATCTCTCTGGTGAGAATGAAGAAGTTCCTCCTGCATCCTGCTGATCTTCACCTCCTCTTCAATCTTGTCAATGCCACAGAGTCTTTGAAGACAAGTGAAAACTGGATGCCCATCTGTCTGCCAAAGTTTGACCCAAAGTAAGTTTGAACATGTGTAGTGCGGCGACTATGCCTGATGAACGAGCCTCCCATAACCCACTTAGCCAGCGGGGTACCTCTTTGGCCGACTCTGTAAGGAGTGGCTCTCCCGTCACGCTGGTCGCAGGTTCAATCCCAGGCAGCCGGCGAATACCCTCTCCTGGTCTTGATTAATTTCTCGTGTGTTTCGATACACGCAGAGGACGTGTTGAAGAAAAGAAAATAGAAAAGAGAAAAATGAAGCTCCCGGGGCATGACACATGTTTTTATGGAGGTGATAAATACCTTACTTTACCTTACCAGGGTGCCAGTCAAATGGTGCCAGTGATCATGGAGTGTCATCTGTTCCTTTTATATGCCATTCTTGTGAGATCTGCCACTCCTTCCTCTGCTATTATCATCCAAGAGACTGGTCCATAAACTTCATTCTTTGTTTTCCTCTTGGTGCAACTTCTTTCACTCTCCCCAGCAGTCACTCTCAAGCCTATGCCATAACCCACAAACTTCAGCTGTCCTCTGATTCACTTCTCAGTTCCTGCTCTTTCCAGTGCTTTATTTGCAACCTGAACTGTCTAGTAAACTATTAGCATTCTTCCAAGGAATCACATTTTTACAGCTGCTATTCTCCTAATGATTTGGTTTGAATTTAAGCGAACCAACTTCCATATTTGCACTTGATTCAGTATTTCAGAATTACAATAGTTCATGCAAAATGCATGGCTTTAGATTGTAAAGTCTGTGATCACAGGACAGTCTCTAATAAGTTATCCCTCCTCAGAACCTTGTGTTTGGCCTCATCATCTGCCAGAACCAGCTTAGAATCCAATCCATACTACATCAGAGTTGACCAAAGAAAACAATATTTTTATTCTTATCTTAACAATCATACTTATGTTCATCAAAGTCTTTTACATTTCCAAAGGCATTTTAGTGAATTTAGTGTCTCATTTGCATACCTCCAGTGTAGTACTTGTACATCTACTGTACATGTATGTCATGACCTATTTTTCATTTTTTTTAGTGGTTACCTGTATGGCCATGTGTCATATCTGGCTGATGATTGTGAGGCTTGTCTGCTGTTGCTGTCTGTGGACAGAGAGCAATTCTTCACGCTGTCTGAAGCCAAGCAGAAGATTGTTGATGTATGTTGTAACTGTTGTTAGTTATCCATTTTTGTTTAAGCATCCAACAATTTTGTAATCAGCTAATAAGTCTTCGGAAGTTTTCAATACTCTTTAGAAACCAGAAATAAAAAATGACTAGACACTGAATGGTTAAACATTTAGACAAATGAGTTTTGGAATTCATAAAAATATCTAGAAATTATAGGAGACTTGATCCATCAATCTTGACCCTATACAGAGGTTGCGAAGACACCACTGTCTGGAGGGCATCAACACAGCCATACGTAGCTCAGCATACACCGTGGGAGCTGTTGGGGCCCCAGAGCTGAGACATTTTCTCTACAAGTCAAAAACCACTGCACAGTTCACTTGCCCTGAGTATACTGCTCCGTAAGTGTTCTTAAGTTCACTGAGATATTTGGTAAATTTAACCCTTTCCATCCGTAACGCAGACGTCAGTGTCACAGTATGGAAAGGGTCAAGAGGAAATGGAAGAGGATTAATCCTCTGCTAAATCTCTCAATCCTCCTCTAAATTCCTCTTAAACCTCTTCCATTTCCTCTTAAGAGGATTAAGATTAAGATTAAGAGGAAATGGAAGAGGATTAAGAAGTTTAGAAGAGGACTAACCCTTTCCATACGGTGATGTCATCGGACGCCGACGTCGGCGTTGCCGGAGTGAAGGGGTTAAGCCAACAGTGAAGGATTGAATTGTGTTGCACCAAACTGGTATAATAGGACAATTTTCTGATGCAGGTACCATACGCAAAAGCAGCAGCAGAAGCTGTTTGGCCTGTACCAGCAGCTACACCATCGGGTTCACTCAGTGTCACGTCCACTCAAGATGGTGTACATGGTCATGGACACACACACACTGCTGGGATGGGTTAGTCATGATTGATAAATGTAGCAGTGAAAATATATATGAACATGATTACCAACTGCTTTTGGTTTTGCAAGCTAAGCTTTGCAAAGGCACAGCTTAGTCAAATGGCAGTGAATATGACGGAAGTGATTTACATGAACAAATACTACTTTTCAGGTTACGAAGGAGTTTGAGCTGTATGCAACACTGGAGCCTCTAGTCACTAAACATAATGCCATCATCTACATAAATAAGCTGCTCAGGTGGATCAAGAATGAAGAGAACAAGTTGTTTATATTAAGCTCTCCCACTTTTTAAATTCTGTAAATATTTTATACATATTCCAGTATTGTACAAATGTGATCTCTGTACTTCCTTTTTTATTGTTCCTGATTCGTGATATTTATATATTTAAAGTGTACATAACTGTTAATTCATTTCTGAATCAAGTTAATGACACTATAAATTTGTTAATAAACATTCCAAAAATGATCTGTAAGATTAACCATTGAAACATGGTATGAAGATGAAACTATCATCTAGTATTACAAATGATGTAAGCCTCCAGATTTTCAAGTCAGGAATACTGCAGTCCTTTCCATCAAATAACAGAACTAATTTAGGATCAGTAGCTGGCTTGGTACTTAGTGAGCTAGTCCGGAGCTTTCTGGGACAACTTGAGGAACACTCAGGACGGTCAATGTTAAAGTCTACAGATGAGAATTTGACTTCTTTACAAGACTTTGAATCCTTGTTCATATGTTCAGTGCTTGTATGGACTGGGTATTAGAAGAATTCTTTTTCCATTATCCTTCAACACTGCGTGGCTAGGTACTGACTTTTTCTTTTACAGCAAAGGAGTCCGTTCAAGGGCATAAAAAAAGTACAGTAATGGAAAAAAAAAAGCCTGCTGCTCCTAAAAAGAGTTAGAGTGGCCAAAAGAGAGGTCAATTTCGGAAGGCAAGGTGTCCTGATACCCTCCTCTTTGAAGAATTCAAGTCATAGGCAGGAGTAAATACAGATGCAGGAAAATTGTTCCAGAGTTTACCAGCGTGAGAGATGAAAGAGTGAAGATGCTGGTTAACTCGTGCGCAAGGGATTTGGACAGTAAAGGGATGAGCTTGAACAGAAAGTCGTGTGTGGTGAGGGCGGGGAAGGCAAGCAGTTAGCAAGTTCAGAAGAGCAGTCAGCATGAAAATATCGATAGAAGATAAAAAGAGGCAACATGGCGGCGGAATTTATGAGGTAGAAGACTATCAGTAAGAGGAGGAGAGCTGATGAGACGAAGAGCCTTAGACTCCACTCTGTCCAAGAGAGCTGTGTGAGTGGAGCCCCCCCACACGTAAGATGCATACTCCATACGAGGGCGGACAAGGTCCCTGTATATGGATAACAACTGCGGGGGAGAAGAACTGGCGGAGACGATACAGAACGCCCAACCTCGAGGAAGCTGATTTAGTGAGAGAAGAGTTGTGAAGTTTCCAGTTAAGATTTTGAGTTAAGGATAGACCGAGGATGTTTAATGTTGAAGAAGGTGACAGCTGAGTGTTGTCGAAGAATAGGGGATAGGTGTTTGGAAGATTGTGTCGAGTTGATTGGTGGAGAAATTGGGTTTTTGAGGCATCATTCTAGAAGACATAGGCTGGGTATTAATTTTATACTCCCTCTAAAGTGTCCCAGCTGCATCATTCACTTATCTAGACTTGGCAGCCAACACTAAAATCTCAGTCATAGAGAGGTTGAGGAGTGGAAAGGCACATAGCATCTGTAACATCAGTGTGGAGCTGCTCAATGCTGGAAGTGAGGCCATGATCCGTGGGTTGCACGCAGTCGACTGCCGTATGGCAATCTGGTATCATTCCTCTTGACTGGAAGAGGGGGTTGGTCATCACTATCTGGAAATGGGAAGGGATTGTCAGGACTGCAACAAATATCATGGTATTACACTGCTCATTTTGAGTGGCTAGGTGCTTGTTCAGCTTCTCTCCCTTGAATGCAGGAGCAAAGCAGGGCTGTGTCCTTACTCCATCACTTTTCAATCCTTGCATGGGCTGGGTAGAGGCAGAGTCATGGACCAGTCATTGTGGAGTATCTATTTACAATACCAGGCTCACTGACCTTGTTTTTGTCAATGATGCAGTAATCTTTGTGGATTCGCTGGAGGTTGTGGTAATGGCTCTCAAGGCACTGCACTGGTTGTGACCATGTCTCCTGGGCCAAGACCAAGGTACAGGTGCTTGGAGAAATGGATGAAACGGTACAGTCTGTTCATGCGGTTGAGATTTCAGAAAATTTCAAGGTATTTGGAGCGGATTTCAGAACAATGGTGGGTCTCACCAGTAAGTCCTTTGGTGGACTAGTTTGGCCCACAGTGTTATGGACTTGCTCAGCATGAGTATATGGCATTGTCAGTACTACAGTAGAAGGACAGGAATTTGGATCTTCAAGTTGCTTGTGCTCCCTGTCTTACTCTATGACTGTGAGATATAGACACTAAATAGGGACTTGGAGAGGCGGATTGGTGCCTTTGGTAATAAATGTCTACGCAGAATCATGGGATAACGCTGGCACTAATCTGTGAGATTGATTTGACATATGTTACCTGCATAGTCCATCAACAATAACTCTGGCTATATGGGCATGTGGCATGCTACCCAAAAGTTGACCCTGTTTATCTGGTTCTCTGTAAGAGACAATCCTGAGTGGAGGAGGCCAAAGGGACTCCCACAGAGTTCATCATCATCTCATTGACGCCTGCTCCAAAGAGCTCCCACCTGGGGATGGCCACAGCAGAAGAGTTTCCATCTCTCTCTATTCAGGCACTCCCTCCTTGCCTGCTCAAAATTTCTCACGGATCTTTCCCCCTCTCCCTAACGTACTCCTGTACCCTATCTCTACATTTCACTGAATTTCATCCTCTAACATTCCCTCCCTCTATCTCGCTCACATACACCCTCCTGGTCACCTCACTCTCCTCCATTCGCTCCATGTGACCAAACCACTTTAAAGTCTGTCGCTTCACTTCTTCCACCATTCCACATTTCTTCCCTTCACCCACATGACACATTCCAAAACGCTCATATGCACTTTCATTACTCATTCCGTCCATTCTACTCACACCACAAGCACTCCTCAAATAACTAATTTCCACTGCCTTGCACTCTAGACCTCTGACTTTCATTCCAGGCCCATGTTTCACTTGCATATGTGAGGGTTGGTACTATTACTGTAATTCTCAAATCCCTCTTTGCCTCCATGCTCACACTTCTGCCATTCATTAAACTCATTAACCTCCTCCATTTCTTCACCATTCAAAATTATTTTGCATTCTTTTTCACATTCAATTCCCACTCTATATGGGCATACAAAATCCACAACCTCACTTCTACTACACTCACAAACCATCACTTTACTTTTGTTGACATTTACTTTCAGCTTTCTCCTATTACAGACACTATCAAAAACACTGACCAAATTTTGTAAGTCACTTTCATTTTCTGCAATGAGCACTGTGTCATCAGCAAATAAGACTGAATTCAGTACCCACTTCCTTCCCTCATCGAACATTTTTACTCCAACTTCCCCAACTTTGCCCTTCATTACTCTCATAACACCATCCATATAAATATGGAACAACCATGGTGACATGACACACCCTTGTCTTAAGCCCACTTTTATCTCAAAATGTTCACTTGTTTCTCCAGTAATTTTGACACATGCAGATGCATCCTCATAGAAAGACTGTATTGCACTAAGCAGTTTTCCTCCCACACCATAAATCTTTAAAACATCCCACAATGCTAGCCAATCGACTCTGTCATAAGCTTTTTCTAGATCCATGAAGGCAGCATATAGTTTTTTTCCCTTTGCTAATATTTTTTTCTACTACCATCCTGAAGGCAAATATCTGATCCACACATCCCCTTCCCTTCCTAAAGCCTCCTTGTTCTTCACTGATTTTCTCTTCTCTAAGTCTTTGCACTCTCTCTATTATGACTTTTCCCTGTACTTCCTTTTCTCCAGTCTGCTGCCCCTGCCCCCTTCCCATGCCGCTTCACATATCTTGACCATCCATTTAGTAACTACATCTCCTCACTTCAACATTTCTGCTGTAATTCCTGCTGCTTTCCTCTTTAATATTTTTATTGCCTGATTTACTTCTTCATGTTATACTTCCTTCTTTATATACTCCTCCTCTACCTCCACTCAAAATTACTGCTGTTACAACTGCTGGACCTCCACCCTCAAAATTCATAAGTTTTTGAAATATTCTCTCCATCTCTCTTTCACAGCTTTCAACATCTTTCCATTTTCATCCATAACTTCATTTATTTAACTTGGGAAGATATTTTCTGCATTTCTTTCGTTCTTTACTTCTTTCCAATCTGATATTCTGTTCCCTTTATATTTTTCACTTAAGTCTTTTTCCAAAGTCTTCATCAACTCTCTTCTTACTTTCTTTTATTGCTTGTTTTAATTTCATTTTGCATTCTCTATATTTCTTTTTCCTTTCCCTTTTTACTTGCTCAGCCACATTTCTTTCTTGAGTTTTCTTAAAAAAAATTCCCTTTTCTCTTTTACTATCCTCCTTATCTCTTCTGTCCACCATGAATTTCCTTTTCTTTTTCCATCCCTTCCACTTTTTTTGTTGTAGTTACCATAATTTCTTTAAATGTTCCAAAACCTTTTTCAATATCTGTGCTATCTTTTCCATTTTTCCATTTTTCACTTAATCCCTCTGCCATTTCATGTTTATTCTCATCTTTTATTTCCTTTTACCGTAACTTTTCTAACTTCAATATTTCCTTTTTTACTTCACCTTTCTTTTCAAACATCCACTTTTCCTTCAGCCTTAATTTTGCCAGCACTGCAAGATGGTCAGTCATTGAATATTCCTCTTACTACCTTCGCGTCACAAATATCTTTTGTAAGTCTGCCACATAATCAATCAATCCTTTCTGCTCATAATCTTCCCCCCTATTCCATATGTATTGGTGGATATTGTTGTGCTGAAAGGTGTTCGCTAGGAACAGCCCCCTCTCAGCACAGACATCCACCAGGCACTCTATTTTTATTCTTCCCAGGAATCCCCCATTTTCCCACCACATCCATCACACATTCATCACCCACTTTAGCATTCATATCTCCCATCATAAGTTTCCTTTCTTTCTCAACTCTTCAAACATGCATTCACTTCCTCCCAAAAAACTTCCCTTTCCCTCAGTCCTTTTTTACTTTTCACATTTACTGGTGCATAAATACACACCCATGCATACTTTACTTAACCTACTTCTCATCTATCCCCATCCATACAACCCCCCCAGGCACACAGAGTTCATGGCTTGAACAAGTCATTCTTCTGATTAATGTAAAATCACTTAGGTTTAAGGACAGACCACCAAGTCTGGACCATGGGGTCTGTGTGGTCTGATTTTCTATGTAAATCTATGTAGATCCTGCCAGGAGGTACTTGGAATGAGAAGGGGGCCTGCATGAACACTTCTCAGAAGGACCCCTGATCTTGGCATCATAGGGTGGGTGAGGTGTATACCCCTATTGATTGATTGATGGAAGGCTTCTGAATTGATTATAGTCGCAGCACCTGAATCTGAAGTGTGCATTATTGTGCTCTGGCAACCTGCTGCCATGCAGCGAGTCCAGTTTCATGGATAACATATGATAGCCTACACACAGAAAACAATTTTCAATAATATGCAGGCAACAGTGATCAATACCATCTGTTATAGTTGATTCTGAGTCAAACTTTTTATAATTGAGCAGACAGCAATTTTGTTAATTTATAAGGTCACTGAATACAAGTATTAAAAGTCCTGGGGTTGCCTTCTGCCAAGATAAGTGTAACAAAACAACTGTCTGCAATATCAATATTAATTTCAGAATCAATATCAACTTTGATGGTATTTGTCATTGCTACCTACATATTACTGATACTGACAACTATGTCCTATGTGTAGGCTATCATAGTTGGACATGCTGTGTGAGAGCAGACTATAGTGGCATTAAACAAGAGGGATTTGGGGAACTGCTAACAGAAAAGCTTACTTGGAGAAGCACCAGAAAGAAACATCAGGAGGTGGCGCAGCTCCTGACGTGCATCCCAATTAATAACAAGTTAGGCACAATGGTAGTGATCAACACAACTGTCTTCCAAAATGGATGACAAAAACAAATAAATAAAAGTGACAATCTTTACAGACATCTGTACAAAATTTACAGTAAAAGCTACATAATATTGACTGGCAAAGTGACTGCTTTGAATGCATTGAACAAAATGCTTAAACTTAACTGAGAGTAATGCATGTGAAGAGGATACCTAAGCTGTAATACCTGCTGATATGTGGAAAATGAGTTGCAGCTGAACCAGAAACATTTGGCAGCAACAGAATTTTCTGCATTTCATAGAATATTGCCATTGAAAATTGTGGCCCTACAAAATTGAAGGGAATTTGCAGCAAGCTAAATAATTGAAAAAAAAATCAAACTTACTGATCAGTTTTACAAAGTACTCTGTTGTAAATTGTAGCTAAAGGTCTGCAAGGTACAATTACATACATCACTTATAACCTCCAACCAACAGAGATCCTCTTTCACTAATATTAGCATGCACAGAAACCATATACCTGCCATGGTTTCTGAACAATGCTATTACCAACCTTCATCTTTCATACTACATACTGGGAATGTATGGTATTCATACATATTTGACTTTTATGGTATTCATACATATTTGACTTTCAAATATCATCAGTGTAGTGGTGGTATATAGGTACAATGAACACTCACTACCTGACCCAAGGCTCATTACTGATGTGAACAGTCCTCACAAATACTCTGGTGTTGACTGTGGAGAAACAATCAACTGTAGTAATTCAATTTCCTGAACCACTTGATAAAAACACACCTTTACAAAAGCAAATACAGGAGGTCCTCTTTTCCAGGATTCAGGATTTTTTTAACAAGATTCTATGTTGTTATATTTTTACAATACCATAATTTTTTTGAATGACAATTGTAATTAATGAGATCTCTGCCAGATAGTGTCCAGAGCAACAGTATTGTTTTTGTCGCACTGGACATAAGTGTGAGGACAGTGCAATTTGCATCAACATTTATTCACTGCTGGTATAATATTAGGTAACTTTTGTAACCAGCAATCACTTCAACACAATTATTTACTGAGCTCCAAATGAAAATTTCAGGACTTCTACCAAATAGTGTGAACAGTGGCTGACCATATTGTTTTGCTATGCCTGGCTGTAGACTGCAAAGGCCCAAAACTTTTCATTATGTATAAAGTATGGTAAGATTGATGCTGGATGAGCAATGTTTGCCTCAGCATGACCACAATAACAAAGAGCATTAAGAAAAACATGCATGCAGCCAGTCCACTCCAGTACACAAATACACTGGCAAGTGTATATTTGTATTTACCAAGTATACTGGCAAACTGGGCTAGACTCAGCTGTGACATCTGTTATGGGAATTTTTGACTTGCTGAAGACTATCATTAAATTTTCTAATATAATTTGAAAAAAATGTACCAAGTTTTTAGATAAGCCTTCCTCCATTTTAGCCTGCAATGATATAGTTATTTTCATTTTCTCAGTGGAAAATCAGGAATCGGGTGTGTTGTTGACCTGTTTCTCCTACATAGCTTGGAGCTCTGGCTGATGGGTCAGTCCATATATAATTTCCATGATAAAATACCTTTAGATATAATGCTTCACGTGTGGATTATCTTATACAGTAATGTAACAAAATAATTGAACAGGTATAAAAAGGTATGGATACGATATCCAGATAAGAAAATAAATTTGTAGAAAAAATAACTTAGGAGCATACTTGCTTGACCAAGAACATTTGTCATAGAGCTCATTTTACAAATTCATAACACATTTTCAGTAAGAATAACAAAGCAAGGAACATCCTACCATACTAAATATGAGCCAGAAAGCTAAACCACACATCTTGTTGGCCATACAGGAATGGTGACAGTTGTCTGACTATCATCACAGACACAGTCTAAAGAAATACCTAAGAATAGTGTGTGGACACTGGAAATTAGACCAACACATACACATTCTTGAAAGATACGTTCCATTAATGGTTCATAACAATGAGCCACAAATTGCAGGCCTCTCCCCCCTCCTGGCACCATGGCATACTTATAATGCTGTTTTGAAGACTGTATTGTATGTGTAGGTACGGGCATTGGCACGTGGGTGTAATGGAGGGAGAGGAGGGTGGCAGAGGAATGTCTACATATCATACTCTGGAATGTACATTGCAAATGCATTAAATCAAATTACAAAGAGAGGAATAAGACTGAGTTGGGATCATAAGGAATGCCCAATGGAAATGTGTGCATGTATGTGTGCATATGTGTGCACACACACACGCACACACTCATATGCACACACATGCAGCATTACTATCATACACACACACACACACACACACACACATGCACACACACACTGAGACAGCATAAGGACAATAATCCTAATGCATACATGTATCCTTATTAATCCTACTCTTCACTCAGTCCTATTTTGTGTCCCACACCTCAAGTCTCCATTAGTCCTAAGCAATCACTGCTCTGCAGCAACAAGCATCCCAGCCTGTTTCTAATCAACATTATCATGGCACTTAGAGTGAGTTCATAAATCTGCCAGTATACTATCAAAACCAACATCAGTGAAAGTAAAGTCTAAATGGAATGATAGTGGTGGGTAGAATGTATCTTTTAGAACAAAACACAGAACTTGGACACCTTGAACTCAACACTTCTTTCACAGTTTAGTGCATGGAGTGAATGGTTGCTTTTGACCCGTATTCAATGGTTTTGGCAGACACTAAACTCTGGACTCCAGAGACACACACCAGATATACATACACACACCATGACTGTACATTGGTCCACTAAGCTTAAGCAAGTACATATCACAATGGTCGTCGATCACAGTCACTGTACCTACTGTGAGGGAACAGTGGTTTTCCAGCCAACCTATTCTTGGGGCTCAACAGGGCAGTTAAAGGTTAATGAAGAAGTATGATGAGACAACAAAGGAACTAGAAGCTGGTAACTCAACAAAAACTTCAACATTCTTCAGCAGGAGGCAAAGTATTTGTATCACTGGATTCGGGGATGAAAGGTTTCATGGGAAATAGTTTCTTCATGCCAGGCTTGGATGTATCATTTTCTGTCAGATTTTAAGCCAAAAAATGTGGGAATGAACAAACATCACAGCTTGCACCTGGAGTCCCAAATATCCCACACATAAATACTGTTTCCAGCATAACCCCTTAGGACAGTCAATACTCTAAAGGAAAATATCTTCATCTGCAAACATTCATACTGCTTCTAATAGTAACTGTTGCTTACTAATGAACTTTCACTTCTTAGATACATATACATACACATACATGCATACAAACACTGAAGTGCCCCAAGAATTGATAAATGCCCCTGTGGAGGCTCTTCGTTATAATGGAATATTGGCCACGGCATCAGGAGAGACACTATAACTTAACGGTGCCCGGAGGAAGGCTGGCATTGCATGTGCGGTAGTAACGGAGGTCGTTGATGAACCGCTGGACATTCTGGGTGAAGGTGGGGAGGTCCTGGAGACAGACAACCAACAGGTTATTTTCATTAAGCCAACTTAGCCTTTCCCTGACCACTAACCAAGAGAACCAAAAGATAAGGACAGCTGGCTTATGTTGCACTAACTCATAACTTATATAAGTATAAATGAAAATGACATCTAAATTACAACAAACCAATATTCAAATTAAGTAACCCAATTCTCTTCTCTTGACAGGAGCAGCATTTTGCAGACCTTCGCTTCTATTTTCTGTAAATTGTCTTTTCTCATTCCCCCATATGGAAAAAAAAAAAAGGAAAAAAAGAAAACTGCTGTAAACCCTTAGAATTAGGGTTGCAATAAAGAAAATAAACAGGTGACTCACAGTATCAGTTTTAAAGTTAGCCTTGAGAGTTGTCCTCTGGTCAGTGTCAAGGCCATCCATGTTCTGCAGGAAGTGTGGCACAAAGGCTCCAAAGAAGGTGCTGAAGTCCACTGCCGCCATGTTGTACACAGTGATGGTGATCTGTGGGAACACAAACCACACCTCTGATCTCCCACTGAATAGAAGTGAAGTGCAGAAAGGATTGCACACATGGATACTTTGTGCTTGAATTCCTAGTGCATGGATTTGTGAAATAATTCTTACCTGACTGAGAGTATGCATGTGCTACTTTTAACTGTTATTTACCTGCATTGAAAATGCACCCCATTTCAAGTGCTATATACTGAAAAATAAATAAGCAAATAATATTCTGACCTATGCCAATTATATTAACCCTTCTGCACACCATGACATGATTCGTGTCAAAACGGAATCGTCAACATCTGAGCTTTTGACTGACGCTGCTCCCATTCTCCCATTCTCTCTCTCACCGTCCTTTCCACTCCTGCCTCACAGTCCAGAACATCTCCTAAATAACAGAAATGTTCTACCTCATCCAGCTTTCTTCCATTCACCTCTTGTTCATCCCTCTCAGTTTTTTGTCCTTGCTGTCTCCTTACGCAAGCTGAGCATATAAAATTCTGCACTCCTCTTACATTTCTGAGGTCAATGGGGGGTGGTGGAAATATGCAGCGCATGACGGGACAGGGCGGCGGTCCACTACATCAGCCAGTGTTGCGAGAAATACCTCCTCACCGAAATAAGTTGCTCTGCTGTCCACCACGCATGTGCACTGGAGGAATACACAGCAGGAAAAACATAATCTGCCTGATTTTGTTTTGGTTTGTCCACTTCTAATCTTTGTGAGCACTGAGTGAAATATAGAAACAGTAAGCAAGTTGAACCTCTCTGCGAGCTATTTTGTGGCTGTGGCAGCGGGTAAACAACAGGCATTGAAAAGTCAATCATTTAATGATTTGTGACAAAGTTATCAGATTATTTCATAATACACTGGGAATTTTTTTTTTTTTTCACCTGCCAGTGCAAGATGGGTGCATTTGTAATACAGGTAATTCTTAATTTACGCGAGTTTGGTTTACGCGTTTTTTAAATAACGCGGGGTCCAAAATCCAAATAAATGTTCAACTTACACGTTATTATTCACTTATACGCGATATTTTATGGAGTGGCCACCAGATGTCTCACACAACTGGACTCACACGGTGCCGCGGCCACACGGCTGAGCTCAGTTCTTCCCACGCGCCACTTGAACAACAATACAGTACCCACGTTGCTACGCTACTCAACAACAACAACACCCTCGCTGCTGTGCTACCACGAGGGGAAGGGCAGCCAGAGGAGGAACCACGAGAGGGAGAGGAGTCAGAGTGATACAGTAGGCAATAAAAGGTACAAACCTACCTCTCGTTTGATTTACATTGTTTTTGATTTATGCAACCTCTTCAAGGACACAATACTCGCATAAATCGAGAGTTACCTGTATTATATCCATACCCATAACAATATGGCACCCCCGCAAGGTCCCACTGCCAACCTGGCAGCCTCAGTGCCTCGCAGTCCATCGCCAAGTGTGCTGTGTGGCTATACAGACAACATGCAGACAACATACACAATAAAAAAACTATATACCGTATTTTGGGGCATATAATGCGCACCTTTCTCATTAAAAAATGCCAGAAAGTTATTCCGGTGCAGTATACGCCGAAGGTACAAATTTTGAGGGTTTTTTTTTTTTTTTCAGTCTGCCTTTTACGGCCATAATTTTGAAGTTTTTATGGGTCAGTGTGCCTCCAAGGTTGCCACACAGCTTCTTCGTGCCATTCTCAGTGTCTCTGTGACTGTAACAATGGCAGGAGAGTTTTTCGCATCTTCCGCATTTGATTCTGCGCCCGAGTGTCCACAGCCAGCGACCTCAATTCCTTATAAGCCTCCTCTTGCTCCCAAAAGAGCTCTCAGTGTGAGCGCAATTGTGAGAGAGCTCAAACTGACTTTTTCAAACTTCAAAAGTGGTGTTAGTGATGAGGACAGTGACATCAACAACACTGAACTCCAACCCCTCGTCTTATCAGGAAGGCTGATCCCCGTTTTTTTTTTTTTTTTTATTATTTTTTTTTATTTTTTTTTTTATGTTTTTGCCTATGGTACCGGTAGGCTCTCTTGATAGGGCCTGATGGTCGGCCCCAGCCCGTTGTGGCGCAGGCAAGTGTTTATAGTAGTGCCATCTTGCATTGGCTCATGCTGCCCCACGGAGCTCATCTTTGATCCTAGAATCTAGAGTCCAGGCTGATAAGTGGTCTTCTGGACAGCATGTGGGTAGTCTTAGGCCACTTGGCAGTGACTGAAAAATCCCAGCTTGTGGCACTGGGCAAGGCACGAACCCGCATCGTCGTGCACGCGGCGCCGTCACACTATCCACTCAGCCACCGCCTCCCCAACCCCTTCATTATTGTGCAATCTCAGTTTGGTGGCCATCCTGTAGATCAATCTCATTACGCTGATGGTGGAAGTGATACTCAGAACCTTGAGGATGCATCCCACCACCCTCCAGAGGTATCAAGTTAAGAATATGAGGGTAATGAAGGGGGTTTGTAATGGGGTCAAGTGGGTGGAGGAGGAGGGCGGCTTCCAACCACAGCCTACACAGCACTGCGAACACAGGCTTGCTCCGATTTAAAAGTTACTACGCATCATCACATCACCACGGACACACTACATGACGTAGAGACTTCAGGTTTGAGGCACACTGAAGAGGAAGGATGGATTAAGCGAATGCTCATAAATTTTTTAAATGATTTTTTAGGTAAAGCCATGGAATTGATAAGGGAAAGTGGCCAGTTTTCGGGAGGATGTCAGAACATTGACGTACAGGGAGAACCAATTTTATGGTACACCCCGCCCTGTAGGGGTTAACAGAAATTTCAGGAAACTGTACATCATCAGTCTTGCTTAACTATACATATTTCTGAGCATTTTAAGCACTGAATATTTTTTTCCAAAATTGTTGTCTTAAAGTTTAGGGTGCACGGTATACGCTGGAGTGCGTTATACTATGAAAAATACGGTACCTACGTTTCCTAGGTTCGTTGGTATTATTTTACATATTTTTAAAATTCTGCCGCTTACAACGGACTTTCGGCATTAACGGAGTAAGTTTCCCCCAATTAATCCGTTATATTGGGGGTTTACTGTACAGTCACCTCTTGATTAACACGGGGGTTACGTTCCTGGAGATGTCGTGTTATTTAAAATCACGTTATTTAAACATAATTTCCCCATAAGAAACAATAGTAATAGGGTGGGTTACGTTCCTGGACACTGGGAAAGTCTGCCTATTTTCAGGATTTTGTTACTCTAACCTAAAAAAAAAACATTATTAATACATTAGTAGGTCACGGAAAAAACAAAAACACACATTCTCATTTTCTTTACATTTGTACTTCATTTTCAACACTCGACACTTGCAATTGGCCACCGTCCCTCCTCACCCCGCGCTCCCTTCACCCACCACTCTCCGCCTCACTTGCCTCCTTCCTCTTCCTCTGACTGGTCGTCGTTGTGACTAGTTGTCTGCCGAATCCTCATCCCGCTCTCCCTCCTCACCCACTGCCATTTCCTGCCTCATCCCGGCCAGCATGGCAGCGATCAAGTCCATCTGGCCCAGAATCACATCACTCGCGCCAGGCTTGGCCTTGCCCTCCTCCTCTCTCTCACAGCGGCCATCTTGGGACGCCATGATGACTCGGCACACCTCACTGTTCACTGTTCACTCATCCCACTCAACTGACACCAAACGTTGCACCGCCCCCCGCACCACACCAACCACTCACAGTGTGGGCTAGCTCCAGACTGAGGAGAAACAGAGTGTCTCAGTGTGGTTCCTGCCAGAAGTAGCGTGGGTGCACGTGACGTAATCGATTAAACGCACGTTAAATAAAAAATATCGCGTTAGTTAATCGTATCTCCTTTAATATAAACTCGTGTTAAATAAAAAAACGTGTTGTTTAAACTCGTGTTAATCAAGAGGTGACTGCATTTGTTATTGTTGCCTGCATATTATTGATAATGATGACAGTTTTCTATGAGCAGGCTATCATGCACTGTCCACGAAATTGGACACGCTGCGTAACAGCAGGTTGCCAGCGCACAATAATGCACACCTCAGACTTGGGTGATCCAACTATAGTCTGTTACTGGAAAGGTTTGTTGTTGCTTGTTAACAGTGTACAGTTATGTATGTTTCGGCAGCATCCGGTGTTATTGATTTGGTGGTGGTCTTAGTTCATGATTGGTTTTGTTCATGTTTGTGTAATAAAAAGGTTGAAGTAAAATCAGTAATCCAAAGAGTAAATTCCAATGGTGGCTGGTTACTCTTACCTCCTCCTGCAGCAGGTCTTGGGAGCGGTGCACCAACACTTGCAGGAACACTGTGATGAAGTGCACCAACAGGGAGTTGCGGAACACACCCTGCACAATAAACACACCATGGTCAATAAACAAAGAACTCTATTAGAATGACATGTTACCCTGAGTGGCAAAAGTAAGGATGAGAGAGAAATGGAACTTCAAAGGGAATGTGAAGAAAGAAAATGGGTGGAGCAAGAGTAGGAATAGAACAGTGCTGGAGTGAGTCGGGTGTTTGAGATTTTTATCAGTTTAGTGGATAAGGTAACTGATGAAATAATTAGATGTAGGATGTGTGGAAGAGAAAAAAAGGGAATGCATGGTGGATGCATAAAAAAGGAAACAAATGTGAAAAAAAAGGAAGGATGTTATAAAGAATTGTGGATGACTTTGACAGGATTTATATAAGAAAGTTGAAAGTAAGTGTTGGTATTGGTAAGGTTATGTATATGAGAGGGCAAGAGACCAGATTATCAATTTTTCAAAGCAATAGAGTTGAGACGGTGAGCACAACAGTGTAAGATCTGCTTGGGGGAAGAGACGATGGAGGGAATAATTGAATACAGTGGAACCTCGGTTTTCGTGATTAACCCGGCAGCTTCGGTGGACCCCGTTTGGGGCTCTGCTCAAAACCCCGAATTCGAGCTAATTGAAGGCGGTAGTAGCAACCCACCATGATGCCCTGGGTCATTGTGGTGGGTGAGTGATCTTGAGGTGGGCTTATTTGTCATAGGTGGTGCTGTAAGGTCATGGCAGACTGAATTAGCTATCCATACAGTAATCACTTGTCAAATTCTCTAAAGTAGACAACAAGCGACTCTCGGCTAGATGCCACGCGTCACGAGACTGTTTATTTTGTAACAAACACCACCCAAAAAGAATGGAGTTTGAGTAAAAGTAAATATTTTTAACGGCTTTATGGTTATGAGAGGAGTACTCTGATGTACATTCCATGCTCTTTCCTTAGTCTCAAAATATACAGTGTAATGTTGACGCTTCTCAGCCACTTCTCAGCTTTCCCACAGCCGAAGCCCACGGGTTAATCCGTTCGAAAAAGTCTGACGAAAACCGAATGTACAGAAACTGAAGCAATATTTCCCATAAGAAATAATGTAAATCCAATTGATCCATTCCAGACATCAATTTTTTTTTACAAAAAATACATTTTATAGAGAATAATTATAACTTTTACATACAGAAAACAATGGGAAATAAATATAAATGACTCATGAAATGCATAAATGAACATTTAACATCACTTTTACCTTTATTGAAGACTCTTGTTGATGTATGGAAGACGGCGAGGAGGGGAGAGGGAGGAGGAGAGGTTATTGTTTGGAAGGGGAATCCCCCTCGATAAGGACTTCAGGTATCAAGGCGTTATCTGGGGTTACTTCCCTATCACTTGAACAACAGTTTTATAAACGTGTTTGTATCTGTAATTTTTTTTCTCGTATTCGGGTTAAGGTGGACTGAACTTCACGTATTTTACACGAATGAGAATATACTAGCACTTCATCGTGCATAAATGACGATATAATTCCTAATTATGTCCCAAGGGAAAGGTTCAAGGGAGGACTGGAGGTACCTTGGAAATGCTAAGTTTTTCTTCAAGGATGATGTTGGGAGACGAGCATACGGCTGTGAGTCACGAACGCATGGGATGCTTTGGGTGGGCGCTCGATTCCAGGAAATGAGTGGCCGAGTCACCCAGGACAAAATTTTGACGAAAAAAGTCGTTGAGAACCAAATCGTACGAAAACTAGGGCATACGAAAACCAAGGTTTGACTGTATAAGTAATAGGACCACCGAGCAACTTGCTCAGCACGGGTATAAACTTGGAAGAGGGACTAGTTTTGCATCACAGGCACGGGTAGTGGTCCTAAAAAGTGGCCTATATATATATATATATATATATATATATATATATATATATATATATATATATATATATATATATATATATATATATATATATATATATATATATATATATATATATATATATATATATATATATATATACATATATATATATATATATATATATATATATATATGAAGAATGAAACATTCTAGAGTTAAATCAAATGCTTTTGTTAATGACTGCAATTTTCATGTATAAAACAGATGTTTAAGGGATGACTTTACTGTACGTATAAAAAAGTTTGGTGCAAGTGTAAAAGCAAAGGAAGTGGATTGTTGTATGGTTACACGGGTGCTCTGAGATGGTCTGGGCATGTAATGAGAATGAGGATGAATTGTGCCAGGAGTACCTGGGGATAAGATTGAGGGTGAGGGTGTCATGGGGACACCACCAAAAAAATAGATTAACTGAGTGGACGAGTACAGGAGAGTTGGTAGGCAAGGGATTGAATGTGCTAAGAGGGAGTTGTTGGAACAGGAAAAGTAAGAGACACTTTTGCCAAAGTCATTCCTTTGAGGGAAGTTCCAGTGAGAGGAGAGGGTATTGGAGATATAGATAGATAGATGTCTTCCATAGAATCTCTAAGTAACCATAAATCATCACATATTTAATCATTCCAATATTTCATACATACATACAGGGTAATATAAAGCATTTTAAAATATTACCTAAGTAGAGAAAATATGCATTCAGAGCAATAAGGTGGCTTACCTTGTGATAGAGTTTGTATTTTGAATTGAGTGATTCCATGGCTTCTAAGTTGTGCTTGAAGATGGTGATGTCTGGCTGCATGAAGGACTGACCAAAGGCCTGCATGATCTGGATAAACTGAGCCTCATTTTCTATGGAATCCCAGTTGCCTGCACCAAAGGAGATGTGCACTGATGGTCTGAGGAAGTAAAAATGAACTTTCAGTTATATTATCAGTTAGTCCCACCTAGAAATGTTGATAGCCCTCCAAATTTTCTCCATCAACTTTTGCAACATTTGCAGTTTTTACTCTAGAGAACTTCCATTTTGTGGAACACCATCACTCCTTTTCTAAGCCTCAACTTCTCTTTCTAACAGAAACAGTTTCTGAGGCTATGACATTAATCTCTACTCTGTTCACTCCTACATGCTCTGTCCTAAATTTAATCTCAAAGCCGGATGCTGCGTCTATGTTTGCAACAATATCATTTGCTATCATCCCAACAACCTTGATTCTTTAGGACTTTTCACCATCTGATTAAGAATTAATCATCACTATTACTAAATACATCTGTGCTGTTTATTTCTCACCTAACTCTACTCATCATCATCATTTCATCGATGCCTGCTCCTAGGAGCTCCCACCAGGGGATGGCCACGGCAGAAGAGCTTCCAACTTTCTCTATCCAGACACTCCCTCCTTGCCTGCTCAAAGTTTCTCAAAGATCTTTCCCTCCTCTCCCTAATGTACTCTTGCACCCTATCCCTCCATTTCACTGGAGGTCATCCTCTAGCATTCCCTCCCTCTATCTCACTCACATACACCCTTCTGGTCATCTTACTCTCCTCCATTCGCTCCATGTGGCCAAACCACTTTAAAGTCTGTCGCTTCACTTCTTCCACCACTCCACACTTCTTCCCTTCACCCCTGTGACACATTCCAAAACGCTCGTACACACTTTAACTACTTATTCCGTCCATTCTACTCACACCACAAGCACTCCTCAAATAACTCATTTCCACTGCCTGCACTCTAGACCTCTGACTTCCATTCCAGGCCCACATTTCACTTGCATATGTGAGGGTTGGTACTATTATTGTATTTCTCAAATCCCTCTTTACCTCCATGCTCACACTTCTGCCATTCATGATTCGTCCCAAAGACCCTACCACCCTTCTTCCTTGCAATGCCCTTTCTCTTATCTCTCCCTCTGTACCACCATGCTTACACATAACTGATCCAAGGTACTTAAACTCATTGACCTCCTCCATTTCTTCACCATTCAAAATTATTTTGCATTCTTTTTCACATTCAATTCCCACTCTATATGGGCATACAAAATCTACAACCTCACTTCTACTTCACTCACAAACCATCACTTTACGTTTGTTGACATTTACTTTCAGCTTTCTCCTTTTACAGACACTATCAAAAACACTGACCAAATTTTGTAGGTCACTTTCATTTTCTGCAATGAGCACTGTGTCATCAGCAAACAGTATTGAATTCAGTACCCACTTCCTTCCCTCATCGAACATTCTTACTCCAACTTCCCCAACTTTGCCCTTCATTTCTCTAATAACACCATCCATATAAATATTGAACAACCATGGTGACATGACACACCATTGTCTTAAGCCCACTTTTATCTCAAAATGTTCACTTGTTTCTCCAGTAATTTTGACACATGCAGATGCATCCTCATAGAAAGACTTTATTGCACTAAGCAGTTTTCCTCCCACACCATAAATCTTTAAAACATCCCACAATGCAATCCAATCGACTCTGTCATAAGCTTTTTCCAAATCCATGAAGGCAGCGTATAGTTTCTTTCCTTTTGCTATTATTTTTTCTACTACCATCCTGAAGGAAACTATCTGATCCACACATCCCCTTCCCTTCTTGAAGCCTCCTTGTTCTTCACTGATTTTCTCTTCTGTAAGTCTCTGCACCCTCTCTATTATGACTTTTCCATATACCTTTCCGGGTATACTCAGGAGACTTATACCTCTATAGCTCCCACATTCCCCTCTCCTGCACTTCCCCTTGTAAACTGGGACCATGATGTCTTTCGTCCAGTCTGCTGCCCCCCCCCATGCTACTTTACATATCTTGACCATCCATTTAACAACTACATCTCCTCCACACTTTAACATTTCTGCTGTGATTCCATCAATTCCTGCTGCCTTTCCATTTTTTAATATTTCTATTGCCTGATTTACTTCTTCATATGTTATACTTCTTTCTTCATATACTCCTCCTCTACCTCTACTCAAAACTGCTGCTGGATGTCCATCCTCAAAATTCATTAAGTTTTTGAAATATTCTCTCCATCTCTTTCACAGCTTCCCCGTCTTTCAACATCTTTCCGTTCTCATCCATAACTTCATTTATTTTACTTGAGGAGATATTTTCTGCATTTCTTTTGTTTTTTACTTCTTTCCAATATGATTTCCTGTTCCCTTTATATTTTTCACTTAGTCTTTTTCAAAAGTCTTCATCAACTCTCTTCTTACTTTCTTTTATTGTTTGTTTTAATTTCATTTTGCATTCTCTATATTTCTTTTTCCTTTCCCTTTTTACTTGCTCAGCCACATTTCTTTCTTGAGTTTTCTTAAAAAGTTCCCTTTTCTCTTTTACTATCCTCCTTATCTCTTCTGTCCACCATGAATTTCCTTTTCTTTTTCCATCTCTCACCACTTTCATCCCTAACACTTTTTTTGTTGTAGTTACCATTATTTCTTTAAATGTTCCAATAACTTTGTCAATATTTGTACTATCTTTTACACTCCCATTTTTCACTTAACTCTACTGCTGAGTAAAATTCTTTTACTATTTGAATTCCAAAGTGGAGCATATCTTGACTCCCTCTCCCTTCTTCATCTTAGGAGATTTCAATGTTCACCACCAGCTTTGGCTTTCATCGTCTTTCACTGACCAGCCAAATAAACAAGTCTACAACTTTGCTCTCCTTATAATCTAGAGCAATTGGTTCAGCACCCTACATGTATACTCAACCATCTTGAAGAAATGTCCAACACACTAGACCTCTTCCCAACTTCTAATTCTTCAACTTATTCCGTTAAACTATTCTATCCATTGGGCTCCACCAACCACAACCTTATTTATGCATGTTGTACAGGCTCTGGACGTGCCAAAGAGGCAGTGCTTGAGGCATTTTGCTTTAGTTCAATTTCCTGTGGAATGATTACTGCTTACAGGTCAGAGACTCTTCTGGGTGTGCCAGTGCATTACAGAGGTCAGTGTCTCTGGAATGGAAGCACCTATTCCATGTACTTTCTCTACTCCTCATACCAAAAAGAAGACAGTTTTCTACCTCTTGAACTCTGCTGTAATGTTGCCTCTCTTTCTATTGATACTTTCATGCTGACTGCTCTTCTGAGCCTTGTAATTGCATGTCTCCACCCTTCCCATTGCTGTACACAACTTTCTACTCTTGTTCATCCCAATACTATCCAAATCCCTTATGCAAGAGTTCTTTCATCCCATTCGCTGATAAACTATGGAACTGCCTTCCTTTGTGTCTGTTTCCTCCTGCCTATGACTTGAACTCTTTCAAGAGGGGAGTAGCAAGATCCTTCTTCAAATGACTGTGGGCTCTCTATTTCAGTCTTCAACTGAGCACTGTTTGTAGGAGCAGCACCACTGTAGACATTTTTGTTCTCCCCCTTTTTTTAACTACTGAGCTGCCTCTTTTTTGGAAAAAAAAAAGGTTGCCTGCTCCAATTGGATATGGGCAGACAGCCTGGGAATGCAAAAAAAAAAAAAAAAACTTAACCCTTTTCATCCCTGACGCAGACGTCGGCGTCACAGTATGGAAAGGGTCAAGAGCAAATGGAAGAGGATTAATCCTCTTCTAAACCTCTCAATCCTCCTCTAAATTCCTCTTAAGAGGTTTAGGAGAGGATTAAGAGGAAATGGAAGAGGATTAAGAGGTTTAGAAGAGGACTAACGGTGACGCCGTCGGACGCTGACGTTGGCGTCGCCGGAGTGAAGGGGTTAAGCTACATACGAGGTATGTTCAATAAGTAATGAGAAAATTTCAGGAGAGGCATTAAATACCATTCAATCAGAATGCTACTTCTTGGTGAAGTACACATTCATATAGTCTATAAAATGACTAACTGGCACCTTCCTATCTCCCTAAGTTTGAGTGCAGTAGTGTACATGGTCAAACCATTCTGATCCAGTTGGCCAATATCTTGACACCTGGCGAGATGCAGGGAAATTTAGAGCAACGTTTCGCCATCAAATTTTGTATCAAACTCAAGAAAACAAAACGAGAAGCTTTTGGAATGTTTGAAGAGGCCTATGGGGATGAATTGATGAGCAAAGCAAGTTTCTACAGGTGGTTTAACCGAGTTTCTGAAGGAAATGAACAGGTTGGGGATGAACCAAGATCTGGAGCACCGAACAGAGCATGCAAGGAGGAAAACATTAAGGAAGTGCAAAGATCAGTGATGCAAACTGTCGAGTTAGTGTGAGGATGCAACGAAAGTTGGGTGTTCACCTATGACCATAAGAGCAAATGTCGAAGTGCCCAGTGGAAGCACAAGTCCTCCCCCAGGCCCAAGAAGGCAAAGATGAGCAGGGCGTAAAGAAGGCCATGGTCATTCCTTTCTTTGACTCCCTGGGGCTCATTCACACTGAATGGGCTCCTGAGGGTCAAAAAGTTAATAAGGAGCATTTTTTTTTTTTTTTAACAACAAAGGAGACAGCTCAAGGGCACAAAAAAGTAAACAATAATAATAAAAAAAAAAAAAAAAGCCCGCTACTCGCTGCTCACAAAAAGTATCTAAAGAGGTGACCAAAAGAGAGGTCAATTTCGGGAGGAGAGGTGTCCAGATACCCTTCTCTTGAAAGAGTTCAAGTCGTAGGCAGGAGGAAATACAGAAGAAAGAAGATTGTTCCAGAGTTTACCAGCGTGAGGGATGAAAGAGTGAAGATGCTGGTTAACTCTTGCATAAGGGGTTTGGACAGTATAGGGATGAGCATGAGTAGAAAGTCGTGTGCAGCGGGGCCGCGGGAGGGGGGGAGGCATGCAGTTAGCAAGTTCAGAAGAGCAGTCAGCATGAAAATATCGATAGAAGATAGAAAGAGAGGCAACATGGCAGCGGAAATTAAGAGGTAGAAGACTATCAGTAAGAGGAGGAGAGCTGATGAGACGAAGAGCCTTAGACTCCACTCTGTCCAAGAGAGCTGTGTGAGTGGAGCCCCCCCACACGTGAGATGCATACTCCATACGAGGGTGGACAAGGCCCCTGTATATGGATAGCAACTGTGCGGGGGAGAAGAACTGGCGGAGACGATACAGAACACCCAACCTCGAGGAAGCTGATTTAGTGAGAGAAGAGATGTGAAGTTTCCAGTTAAGATTTTGAGTTAAGGATAGACCGAGGATGTTTAGTGTTGAAGATGGTGACAGCTGAGTGTTGTCAAAGAATAGGGGATAGGTGTTTGGAAGATTGTGTTGAGTTGATAGGTGGAGAAATTGGGTTTTTGAGGCATCGAAGGACACAAGGTTCCTTTAACCCCAATCGGAAATGATAGTAAGGTCTGAGGTTAAGCATTCTGCAGCCTCCAGCCTGGAGTCATGTAATTCCTGTTGAGAGGGTCTTCTGTTGAAAGAAGTTGTATAATGCAGAGTGAAGTCATCAGCATATAAATGGATAGGACAGTTTGTTATGGAAAGATCATTGATGAATAACAGGAAGAGAGTGGGTGATAGGACAGAGCCCTGTGGAACACCACTGTTAATAGGTTTATGAGAACAGTGACCGTCTACCACAGCAGAGATACAACGGCCGGAAAGGAAACTGGAGATAAAGGAACCGAGAGAGGGATAGAATCCGAAAGAGGGCAGTTTAGAAAGCAGACTTGTGCCAGACTCTATCGAAGTCTTTCGATATGTCTAGTGCAACTGAGAAAGTTTCACCAAAACGGCTAAGAGAGGATGACCAAAAATCAGTTAAGAGAGCAAGATCGCCAGTAGAACGCCCCTTGCGGAACCCATACTGGCGATCAGATAGAAGGTTAGAAGTGGAAAGGTGCTTTTGAATCTTCCGGTTAAGGATGATTCAAAAGCTTTAGATAGACAGGAAAGTAAAGCTATAGGGCGGTAGTTTGAGGGATTGGAACGGTCACCCTTCTTAGGCACAGGCTGTACGAAGGCGTACTTCCAGCAGGAAGGAAAGGCAGAAGTTGACAGGCAGAAGCAAAAGAGTTTGACCAGGCAGGGTGTCAGCACAGAAGCACAGTTTTTAAGGACAATAGGAGGCTGCAGCAGTGGAGAGTGGTGGTTCCACCAGGACAATGCCCCATGGCACTGGTCAACACTGATGACCACCTGGATGGCCCACAAGAGAATGAAAGAGGTATAACGCCCACTCTACAGCCACTTGTGATTTCTTCCTGTTCCCACGCATGAAAAACAGCCTTAGGGGAATCAGATTCCAGTCAATACAGTAGCTGAAAGAGGCATTGTAAAATTACCTGAAGGGACTGCAGAAGGACTGGGAGGAGGTCTTCCAGGATTGGGAGAGACGCCTGCAGAAATGTGTAGATGCGAGAGGCCATTATTTTGAAGGAGACAAAATTTTGTAATCTTATGAAAATAAATAACATCTCTCCTGAAATTTTCTCATTACTTATTGAACATACCTCGTATATTACCAAGTAATAAGTAATTCCTTAAACATTCCCTATTCACCCATGTAAACGGCAGACACATTTTCAGCCGGTCCATTTTCATACTCACTTGAAGAAATACTTCCAGTTGTGCTCAAGGAGGCAGCGCAGCAGCTCAAAAAGAGGACCCTTGACCTCCGGTGATGTGTGGTCAGAGACAACTGGGTAGATGTGGTCCATGCACAGGGTGATGGTGTTGGGGATGAACCGTTTAAATGACTGGCCTGGCTCACTCACTATCAGCTCAAGCAGCTTCAGGAACCTGGGAGAATAGAGTAGGTAGGTGAGGAAGTGCTAAATTACTACATGAGGTGCAAGCAATATATATACATAAAACATTTTCCTGTTCTCAAAAGAAAATACAGACGATAAGCTATTTACAAATACTCGTTTGCCTTTATTAAAGTCTTTCTTGTCAAGAACCCAGAAGAAAAACATTTTCTTATTCTTAGGAAGACATACTGTAGACAAGAAGCTACTTTTCCACTTTTATCAAAGCCTTACTAGTTGATTACCAATACAAAGTATTTCTCCGCTTTCAATAAAACATGAAGTAGAGAGGAAACTACTTTGATAGGCTTTCCACTTCAGTCATAGCTTTATTGTCAAACAAACTGACAAAAAACATTCTACTGTTCCCAAAATGAGATTCAGCAGACATAAAGTGACTGTGACATACTCTTCCATCATTATGAAAACCTTACTTGTCGACCACTCTGACAGCAGCTGGGTTGTCCGCCGTGATGGCCAGCTGGAGGTGGTGGCGGGTGGTGAACACATCAAGGAAGGTCTGGATGGTGGCCTCCACACGCACGGGCCCAAGCTGCACCCGCAACACCTGCATCACCACCACCATCAGCGCCAGGATCTCCTCACATACGCCTGAGGGAGGGAGGGCAAGTGCTGGTGCTGGAGTCTGCTCCATATATATTTATATGTGAAAAGGCTACTGCAGATATATTTCATGATAACTTTTATAAATCTAATATAGCAGGGTTCTGAACAGTGCAGGATTCCATGGATATATGAGTTTGAGCCTTGAATTCAAGCTATTTGATTCACGTAACCTATAGGCCATGCTATTTGATTCTCACTTGCATGACTTGGTTTCTAACTGAATTTTGTTAATTTTGATCTGAGATTTGAGTAATCCAAGGCCTCATGATGCTAAATTATTGATTGAATATTTTGTAGTTTCCATCATTTGTTACTTGTGCTATGTGATCTTATGAAATTCAGGATCGAACTGTATTTTTAGGAATCTTTGATGTCCTTCAGCCTGGACAGCCTGAGGGAGTGAAGTACTAACTGGTGTGCTGAACATAGATGGGGAAGAGGAGGATGGCTTGGTGGATGACATCTTGAACACAGTGGTAGTAGAGCTCCCTGCTGGCCTTGTCTGTGTTGTTCAGCTCACCCACCTGATAACGGATGATGGATAGGGTGTCGCACAGCTTGGGTGCCACTGCAGGGGGGAAGATACCACCAAATCAATATTTATATTACAAGATCAAAGGGAGGAGTGTTCTGGACAAGATGGAAAATGGGTAAGCAAGGAAGATTACTAATAATGGCATGTATCTCAAACCTATCATTCTTATAACCGAGTCTTGATGTTTTGGGAAATTGTAACAGAATAGCAATGAGTGAGGACAAGGTGGAGGAAAAAAGAGGATAGACATACAAGACAATGGAGGATAATATCAGATAAGCATGCTTATATTCCTTATTACACCAGTTACTTGTTTGCATTGGCAAAAGAGTTTTTTGTGTGAATGAACAGTTTGAAGAGGGGGGACACTCACGAGATTCCTCCATGCTCTTGTCCTCGGCCAGCCGCTGTATGTCCAGTTTACGAATGTCTGAGGTGAAGGAGTTGATGAAGGTGGTGAGGTGGTGCTTGCGTGTGTCCAGCTTGTGATCCACCACGAAGCTCGGCCATGGCAGTAGCAGGAAGTTGACTAATGCCCTCAGAATAAGCCCTCGCACCTGTGTATATGTCAAGAGATGCTGTAGGGTAAGCCCTAAAGTACCCTTCCCCTATGAACAGAAACCCATGTACAGTCATTATCACACTAACAATCAACAGGGCAATGGGTGATCTCAACAAACCTTGAGATCAGAGGATATTGAAGGGGCCTGGACGTAGAGGGACTGAACCTGGTTCATCTCAAGGGCAACAGGTGAACGCACCATAACGGACAGAGAGAGCAGCAGCTGTACCCCACAATTCACGATGAGGGGAGGAGCCTGGGAGGGGAAGATAAATGTGTGATACTATACTTGATTTAATTTAATTTGCCCATCCACGCATGTGAATTTTGATAGATGTAGCACATGTGCATTGCTAACTTATGATTAGGTGAGAACAAACATGTCCGATATTGTAGGCTACTTCTGATGAGTGTTCAAATTTTCTTCTAGAATATATTTGAATGTTAATGTATGCAAAGAACCCTCACACCTTATATAAATCCCAAATATGCCAATTTGCACTGATGATATACCATATAAGCACATGAAAACAAGCTTGTCTAGTCAGATCATATGAAAACAAACAATGGGCTCTAAATAATTATGCTTTATCTCATTTCAGGTACATAAAAAAGACACCTGTCTTTGCAAACACAAATAAAAGAAAATGTAAATCATAAGTATTCAAAATAGCATGAGATATTGTTGCATGTGAGGTTAGGCTAGGAAGTTTTGTAAGAACACTGAAATTCTGTACTGCAGTGGTGCACTGAATTTCATGTGATCAATATTTGCATATACAAGGTTTGGCAATACCTCCCAAACGTTCCTTATTTTAAGTTTCACACACCTAAACACAAAGTTTGAGGGTCAAGTGGTTTGATACTTTGCTACCATGATGCCAGCACAAAGCTTTTGCTTATACAATGCCAAGATCATGAGCAACATGTTCTTGTACTACTTTTGCTTATTTTACCTGATTTTAGCATGCTTATGTCACCTGTTGCTGCTGGTGGGGCCAGTGATTGACCAAATAGTCCAGGTGGTAGTGAGAACTGTGATCAAGGGTGTAAACCCGAGAACTTGGTGTGAGGGTAAATGAAGCTGAAGTCTGACTACCAAAGGAAGCTTTAAAAGTGCAAGTACAGAGATGGGATGAAACGGAAAACTCTTACTGAAATGGATAAAAATCCTTATAATGCTGGCCGCACAATGCCTGCATCTACCTACTGCTAGTCCCATTGCCGCACCACAAGCATGAGGTGGACCCCACCTACCACCCCATCCTGTTCTCTTCCCTTACAGACACAAACACAGCTGCTGGACCTCACACCAGGGAGGATGCAGCAACTGCCACTGCCTCTCCTGCCTCCCCTTGAGTTAATTATCTTCTCAGATTAGATACATCACAACTATAAATAAAAAGGTACTGAATAAAATTGCTTGGATCAAACTTACTCCAACATTCAGAATACTGGTGGCAGCAACCAACATCTGTTTGTTGATGGTGTGGCAGGTGTCTTGGTGCTGGTGGGTCTGGGTGCCTCCAGGGAACACCTGCACGAACTGCTGACCATACAGCTGAGAAAGCCAGTGTACCCATGCCCTCAGGGATGACAGCACCTGGGCATGGCTGGGGACACAATGGGGTAGACTTAGCTTTAAGAAATTTAACTCTGTAGAAATAAAATAATAATAATGCTACACACCAACACATGTTCATCTAGTTTTGCCATGAAACAAAATACCTGGAAAATCATTTATTGTTTTCTAATGGTTTAAAAAACTAAGGTGAATAGTAGACCATTGTACTCACACTTCCACAAAATCTGAGTGAAGTACTTCCACAGCAGTCTGGACCTCAAACAGCTTCAGTCCTGTGCTGTAGTTGGCCAACTGAACCAATCTGTGCAGGTAATGTGTAATCAGTGAACGGACAGCTAACCAGTAAGGTGGTGCTGAATGCAGGGATTAACAAAACATGTACATTTAAGAAACAGTTTAAAAATATACAAAGAGACAATAATATAGCTTAAATAAACACAAGAAAAAGTTCCAACAGAATCACGGGGAGCATCTGGTCTTACTTATCAATGACCTGGACAGCTGTGGTCGACCTCTTGGGCAGCTCCTCCCCCAGGAAGAGTGTGGAGAGCCTGCCAATGGCCTGCAGGAGGGAGGACAGGTCACGGAGGAGGCAGTGGAGGCGGGGACACTCATGCTCTGCCGATATGTTGAGTCTCCGCCGCCCGTCCTGCTCCACCATGTTGGACTGCAGGCTGAGGTAGATCTTTGTGGCATCATTCCAAGGCTCATACTGCAGGAAAGGACACCAAATGTTAGTCACAGTCATTTTTGAGTCAAAAACACTAACATCAGTAATTAAGTCTTATAACAACCATCACATTTCTTTTATAATGATAAATTTTGTTCTTTTATCCTTCCAAATGAGGTCTCCTTATGCCATTGGGTTTTCTTAGTCATCAGTCCAATTAAAGGATAACCAGTGCATGACAGCAACAGAACCTTGGTGCAGGAAAGATCAGTCTTCTAGCATGACACACCAAACAAGACCTGAACACCTCACTAACAGGGCAAGAATTGTAGTGTGTACTACTACCCCACCACCTGTTCCTACATACCACAAGGCTGAAGATCTGGTCAGGGAGTAGCTCAGCAATCTTGGCCACCAGCTCAAGGTTCCTGGTGAAGAAAGAGTGCCACTCCGACACATCCTCCCCATCACCCAGCTCCCCATAGTAGGCATTGTTGTTCTCCAGGATCTCTTCTCGGATCTCATGGTCAAGCTCTTCCAACTCTGCCTGCACAGGAAAAATGAACACAAAATGTTAGTCACTAACACTTTAGTTATTGGGTCTTGTATTAAAAAAATAAAGTGATTGTTTTCAAACTGCAGCCATTACAGCTATTCTTTACTTTAATTGTATAAAATATCATTGTCCAAGGCTACCACCTTTCTTTTCTGACTCCCTATCTTTTGACACTTTTCACTTCAGTCATCCTGCCTTCAGTGTGCCTTCTCTGAATTCAAGTGATTTTGGTCATAAACATAGAACACACCTGGTTGTGCCGCAGCTGTATTTTGTGCAGGATTCCTCTTGCCAGTGATATCAAGGCATCCTCATATCTATAATGATAAAGTAGGACAAGAAGGTAAAGTACACACCAATAAATTAGTTCCCATCAGATATGAAACTTTAACACACAACTTCTACACCTTCACCATCAACGACTCCTTGTTTCCAACATATGAAAGTATCATCCACTTATTTAGCATATTTTATTACTCTGGCCATTCATGTATTACTTTAACAGCATCACTCTCACACAGAAGGTAGAGCACCACAGCTACAGGCATAAATAGGTAAACAGATGAAGAAATAGAAGAACAGTGCTGCACTTATACAAATAAAATAGAAAAATAGATATAGAGCCCTTCTCTTCACCCCACCAAATAAAATAAAGAGAAAAAAATCCATAACTACAGACAAACTGATATAAAATTAGATAGAGATATAGCAGATCCCTTCACTCCTCCAGCTGTCCACTCGTCAGACTCCTTCATACCTGGTGATCCCTGAGTGTTCCTGTGACCCCTGAGCCTTGGCTGACAGGTGGTCCAGGAAGATGCTCCACACGTCGAGGCAGTTGAAGTATGCCTCAACACAGTGCTGGTGGAAGGTGTAGCGGAACAGCAGTGCCAGGAACTCAAGCACTGGGAACTGAGAGTTGTTCTCAAATCTACGAAGGTGAACACTGACAAATAGCCTCAGGAACTCAGAGAACTTGTCAATGTAGCTGTCAAGGAGAGAACAAATAATCTTTTTATAACAACAGTATTTTTTTGGCAACAATTAGATATCATTGGCAAGATCCTATTGTACAGCAGTGGAAAAGTTGTCTACTATATGGCTGTGGAGGAGAAACAAGCGGACAATAAGAATATGTACAATTCACAATAATGCAGTTTTGACTCGTTCATTGGTGAAGCAGTTTTGACTTGTAAACTATCACAAATACATGGGACAAATATTGGTGCAACCTTCATAAACCAACCCCCTTAACACATATCTTGTGGCTGGCAGCAACCCCGCCGCCATGATGTTGCGATGATTTGAACATGAATATTTCCAGTTTCCCGGTAGTCACCGGACAGAGAAGAAGTGGGTGTTATGCTTGTGCCTAGTAGAGCGTAACTGTGCCTGGCAGAAAGCCTGACCCACATGGGGGCAGGCTGCAACAATATAATGTTTTATGAATCTGTTGTGGCCTGACCCATTTTGGGGCCGGCCATCAAGATGGCTCTTCTGTGCATATACATGAATATAAGCTGCTGTATATGATTTGTTGTTATAACTGTTCAACTGATTGCCTTACAATACAGTAAATTAACCAATTCTACTTGTATTTTTTTACTGGTAATGGAACCCATCAATTTGTCTACCGTGAAGAAGGTGAAGAGTGTCATTCTGGAACATGGCTCTGGTGATGAAGATTTTTGTGGTGAATCCTACAATCCATCTTCAAATTATGCAAGTGTTTGTTCCTTTTTTTTTTAAAACTTGCATACATGTTTTATTACTTTCCTAACAAATTTCCCTGTTAATTTTTTTCAATATATAACATTTCATTTACTTGTAAATTTTCTTGATAAAAATCAAGTACTGCTAGTTCCATGTGCTTTTTCACAATTTGTGAAAAATAAGATATTAAATATTTCAACAGGGCATATTTTTCATGATATTTCAACTCTTGATTCCTCAGTTTTTATTAAAATCATACTGAAAATATTTGAGTAGATGCATTTTGTAACTTTTAAACACATGTTTGAGAAAAATGCAATTGAAATTTTCTTTCCATTTTAGTGTCAATTTGCAACCATGTGAAGTTACAATGCTGCAAACTTATCATATAATTTCTTGGGGTTCATTAACCACATACCACTGCATGTACATAATGATCTGGCACACAGCCCCTAAAATTCTCACAAGTAGTCTGTCTGCGTGTGTGTGTGTCTCTAAAGGCCCACCTGGGATCAAGGAGCTGGAGCCGGGAGGTGGTGTTGGGCTCCTCCCGCACCAGCCGCTGAAGGAGCTGGAAGGTGTTGCGGAACATCTGCAGCAGGAAGTCCTCAAAGTCATGGGGGACACAGTTCTTGCTCATGATCTCATTTATGGCACCCATGGCCAGCACGCCAAGGGACTCCCCTGATGTACAGTTCTTCTCAAGCAGACCGTTATGGTGGCGGCTGTGCTGCTCAAGATGTACGTTTATTAGGGTGGTGCTCACTCAGGGTGAGCGGATCCACACACAAAACATAGCAGCAGAATGTGATTATTATGATGGTGCACACTACAAATGATCTACTTCCCAAAAAAAGCACTGCCGATTGATGTACTTCCAGCTTGTGTTAGATGGAGAAAAAAAAAATATAACATCTCTCAACCTTTGCTTGGTTTAGGGGGATATACAAGATGAGCTGCTTCCAACACAGAACATTACAGAAAGACATGTATATTTCATTTATGATGAGGTTTACAAGTGCTGGGCTGCAGCCAACACAAAACACATCAACTAAATAAATACTTATTAGGACAGCAATCACTGAAACTGTGCTACTTCCTACACAAAACACGAAGGAAAGATAAATCCCTCGGAACACCCATCCTTTAGGGGTTTAAAAATGGAAGACTACCATAAATAGATGCAGTAATTATGCTATAAAATCAAGTAAATTATACTACTGCACTAGAAATTACTCGGCTTACCTGGGGGTCTGCTCCCAACGAGGCAAAGAGGAATATGGTGTTGAGGAGATGGGGGGTGATGAGGGAAGAGAGTGGTATCCAAGAGAAGAGGTGAGTGAGGCAATTAAGGGCCAGTGAGGCTATGGTCTCACTCTCTGGGTCCAAGGGAGGCAACACCCAACCCATGCGCTGGGTGGGGCCACTCTCCAGGGAGTGAAACATGTTGCTCAGCAGACTTCCTGTAAGGTGGATCACTTTTAAGTAACTCATAACACAACAGTACCAAGAAGAACTTAAACTATATCACTGGAAAGTTTTTATTTAACTGAAAAAAACTGTTAGGAAGACGTATTTTTAAAAGGAATGAACAAATACTGTCAGGAGTGCCATTGGAAGGAACAAAGTCCTCAGTACAAGTCCCATCAACCAATCAGGTTGTCTCATCCACCCTGCACTGTATTCCACTAAGCATGTGTGACCCCAAGTAAACGGGAGCAGACCACTTCGCCATGAACCATATAGCAGTGACATCTATCATATAAAATGGGGTGCTGATAAGTACATCATCAACAACATGGAAACACATTATTAGCAGTCAGACATTTCCACTGAAAAATAATGTATTGGAGGGAACCCAAACGTTATTACTGTTACTCAGTGAAGGGGAGGTAAGGCCATACAGAGGGTCTGACATGTCAGGATTTGGCACGGCACACCTGGCAAAAATGCCCGGTTATGACCTGGATTTCTGCAGTAGGTTTATAGTTTAGATATTGGGAGTAAACCTAGCTAGTGAAATTCACTTCCTATTTTCAAAACAGTTCCAAATTTACAGAAGCATTTACCTGTCTGTATGGGAGAGGAGGAGAGGCCTGAGCGACTTGGTGAGTGGCTGTGAGAGTGTGTGGGTGAGGGTGGAGGAGTGGCTGTCACTGCATTCTTGTGTTTCTCCACCACACCCTCAAGCAAACCTGCAAGACAAACACATACAAATATAATTAAGACAATAAGACAGCTCTACAAATGATTACACGCCAACAACAAATTTATCGTCTAAGGTTTTTTTAGCTGTTTTAGGAAAATTTTGATGTGCTGAATCCAAAACTCACATTGGTTTTGCTCAATCAGGTCAACTTTTTTATCTATCGCCACATGATGTTTTTTACATTTTTTTTATACGTACTGGTATTTTCCATTTATATGAGGCAAAATTCTTTCTTATTTCTTTAAATAAATGAATTCTGAAGAGTTTACAAGCACCAATTTTTTACTAACTGATATTTTTCTTTTTACAAAGAGGCAGGACAACAGGGCACAAAAAAAAAAAAAAAAAATAAAAAAAAAAAAAAAACTTCGCTGCTCCTAAAGTAAAAAAAAAAGAGTGAAAGGAAGGAAGATCAAATACAGGAGGAGCGGTGTCTGATACCCTCCTCTTGAAAGAGTTTAGTCAGAGGCAGGAGGAAATACAGATGAAGGAAGATTGTTCCAGAGTTTACCAGGTGAGGGATGAAAGAATGCTGGTTAATTATCTGCATAAAGGGGTTTTGGACATAGGGATGATGATGAGTAGAAAAAGTAGTGCAGCGGGCCGCTGGAGGGGGGAGGCATGCAGTTAGCAAGTTCAGAAGAGCAGTCAAAATATCGATAGAAGATAGAAAGAGAGGCAACATTGCGGCGGAATTTAAGAGGTAGAAGACTATCAGTATGAGGAGGAGTGCTGATGAGACGAAGAGCCTTAGCCTCCACTCTGTCCAGAAGAGCTGTGTGAGTTGAGCCCCCCCACACATGAGATGCATACTCCATACGAGGGCAGACAAGGCCCCTGTATATGGCCAGAAGATCTTGCAAAAATGAGCCCGATGTATTCTGCTACATCTGCGGTGAATACACTGTTGTTCCTAACAGGAATCCAGTCACAAGTTTCATAAAGCGTGCTTACCATACTTATTCTGGTATAAAACTTGGGCGCCACACATGGTATGCAAGACATGCACCGGGTATCTGCGTCGTTGGACCAAGAACAAGAAGAGTTGTCTGAAGTTTAGAATTCCCATGGTATGGAGGGAGCCGACAAACCATGGCACTGACTGCTACTTCTGCATTATTGATTTGACTGGGATCAACAGAAAGAACCAGAGCAGCCTCAAGTACCCTGATCTTGAATCAGCACATCGTCCTGTAGCTCATTGTGATGAAATTCCAGTACCAGTCTTTGGAGAACTTCCTGATAGTGACAAAGATTCCTCCAGTGTTGAAGAAAATGAAGAAGTGGTTCTTGACGATGATGCTCCACATCCTTATTCTCAAAAGGAGCTAAATGATCTAGTTTGCGATCTCGGCTTGTCAAAGTCCTCTGCCGAACTGTTGGCATCCAGATTGAAGGAAAGAAAATTCCTCTCTGACAGTTCTCGCATCACCTTCTACCACAACAGACATCAAGAGTACCTCCATTTTTTCTCTGAAGAAAAGGACTTGGTGTACTGTATAGATATTGTGCAGCTTCTGCACAAGCTTGGAGTGCTACAGTACCAACATGAAGATTAGAGACTGTTCACTGACAGCAACAAGCGATCGCTGAAATGTGTTTTGCTGCACAACGGCAACCAGTTTGCCTCTGTACCTCTCGCTCACTCAACTAAACTGAAGGAGAAGTATGAAGCGGTGAAGTACATGTTGGAGAAAATTTGTTATGATCAGCATGAGTGGTTGATTTGTGTTGACCTGCAGATGGTGAACTTTTTGTTGGGACAACAGTCCGGGTTCACCAAGTACCCGTGCTTTCTGTGCATGTGGGATAGTAGGGACAAAGCTCAGCATTACACAAAGAAGGACAGAACTGTACAGGAGGAGTTGGTGCCTTGCAGAGCAAGGAACATCATACACAACCCTCTGGTGGACAGAGACAGGATACTCTTCCCACCACTGCACATCAAGCTCGGCTTGATCAAACAGTTCACCAAAGCTCTGGACAAGGATGGCGGCTGCTTCATTTACTTGTGCCATGCTTTTCCAGGATTGACCATGGAGAAGTTGAAAGCTGGCATCTTTGACGCCCCTCAACTCTGTCAGCTCATCAGAGATCCAGAGTTTGAAAACTCAATGAACGAAGTGGAACTGGAAGCGTGGAAGGCTTTTGTTCTTGTCGTGAAGAACTTTATTGGCAACAAGAAGGCCAGGAACTACATAGAACTTGTCACCAATATGCTGATTGCTTTCAGAAACCTCAGATGCAACATGAGCATCAAAATGCATTACTTATTCTCAAATATGGATCGGTTTCCTGAGAATCTGGGATCAATGAGTGACGAGCAGGGGGAGCGATTCCATCAGGGCATGAAAGATATGGAGACCAGGTATAGCTGGGATGCAGTCATGATGGCCGATCACTGTCGGACTCTGAAGAGAGACATCCCTACCGCTGAGCATTCTAGGAGTTTGAAGAAACAGAAGTTCATGCCCTGAATTTTGAACAATGATGACCTAATATCCAATTTACATGTACTTACCTTTATCAATGTCTACTATTCAATGTACACTTATCAATTTATGTAACATTTAATTAATAAATTGTGTTCGAAAATGATTTTTTTTATCTTAAAAAAACAATTTCAGATGAGAAATATTAACCCCTTCACTCCGGCGACGCCGATGTCGACGGCGTCACCGTATGGAAAGGATTAGTCCTCTTCTAAACCTCTTAAGAGGAAATGGAAGAGGATTTAGAGGAATTCTGAGGAGGATTGAGAGGTTTAGAAGAGGATTAATCCTCTTCCATTTCCTCTTGACCCTTTCCATACTGTGACGTCTGCGGCACGGATGGAAAGGGTTAACAAAAATCAACCAAAAATGTCACAAAAATGTAAACGATTTAGTTATAAGATCGGATTTTAAAAAAATTGACTTAGCACAAAAACCTGACCTGATCGAGAGAAACGGGTGTCATTTTCAGATTCAGTAGTGCAAATTTGTCCTAAATCATTTGAAAAAACTTAGACAACATACAGTTTCTCTTTTTGTAACCCAGTGTTATCATTATCTCATCACCACACAGTTGATCAATTATGGGCTAATTTTTACAAATTTACTCTGTCACTGGACACAGAAAGAGGGGAAAAACATAGGCTATCAAATAGACACAAGTCCATTCATATACTCTTTAACCCTTTCATGGCTAAACGCTCGCAGCGAACATTAGGCATATTTGCTGGTGGTGCTAAACGTTTGCTGCGAGCTCAGGATTGCCAATTGAGTGGGTTCTTCACTTAATTTGGTGGAAAATCATATCAGCCCAGCGCGGAAAATCTACAGACGAGTAACTGGTGGATGTTCTTGCCCAATATAGCAGCATTTTTGCATAGCTTCACCTATCACCTGACTGATTCTTTGACCAAATAGTTGTAAATATTGCAGTTGGCAATACTACCTTGCAAGAACCTCAAGGAGAGATGTCCACAGTTCCCTCAATATGGCTGATCATCGCGCACGCACTGACGTAAGTGTTAACATTCAACACTCCCTGAATGTGCATGTACGTTCGCAAGAGAGGCATACATAACCAACTCCTATAGATCTGGACCTCCTCTTTCCTATGGTGTTTTTGGTTTTTAGCTGTGATGAATAGTTTTTTGAGATACAGAGGTTAAAAGAGACCCCCCATTGGGCTGCCTGACTGCGCCTGAGGGGATAGTCGCGTCTCGCACCACGCGCAAAGAAAGGGTTAAATGCCCTAAAATACTAAGTCTCATTTAAATGATTACTTATTCCTCCTCAAGATCTGATTTAGGAGTTGTGAATCTTCATTTTTTTTGTAATCAATCCTTACCAGAGAGGAGTGTGAGCATGGTGGGGACTTGCTGAGACAAGAGGCGCCTCAGCTCTGTCCTGCGGGAGTATGACAGCTCCTCTCGGGGACACGCCAGCTCCTCACTTATGGTCTGCAAGAACACGATGCACAGCACCACTGTGTCTGGACTTCGGGAGAGCTGCAAGGAAGAGGAAAAGGAAAACTGAACTTACATCCCCCGCAAATTTAACTTATGTCCCTTGCAGTTGGCAATAAGCTAATTTCATGCCTTTAACCTATACTTTTATTTATTTCATGAATAAACAAATAGTCAATGATTTTTACTGAAGCAGCCCATCAATACTTGTGGACAAAACCAATGTAAAATTCACCCCACTGCAGCCTACGATGACCTTATCAATTAAGTCTTAAAAAGGTTTTACTTTAATCTATCACAAACTAATAGCTTAAAAACTTACAGACAAAATATTAGTGAAGAAATCAGGGTAGAAGTGTGGCCAAGAGAGGCGGGCAATGTCCACCACCAATTTGACCAACTTGTTGCGGATGTAGTATGGCGCCACCTTGTGATTCTCCAGCACGAACCTGTACAAGGTCGAGCGGATCTCTGTCCTCTCTTCTGGCATGAGTCCAACCCATTGCTTATTGATGATGTTCTGAAAAAAGGTTGAAGCAGGCCTTTTGTTAAAGCAAGAGCAAAATTTGAAGGAAATTTAAGTTCCCATCTAACTGGTTTACTTCAACTGGATTATGTAAAATTGGGAGCATATGCTGTTTGCTGTGCATGGCTGTGGTGCTCATCTCCATGCCACTGACCCTTGAGCCTGTGGTGGGCAAGAACCTATTAACCTGGGACACAGGGCAAGTGCAACAACTGGGTAACCACAGTTTACCTCCCTCAGGTTTCTCCAGATACACATTTACTGACCATCCCAAAGGAAGAATTAACAGCTGGGTGGACTGCCCACTGACTGCCAAGGCCAGGATTCAAACCTAGGCCTGCAGATTTGTAGTTAGACATGATAACCACTGCACTACAGAGATGCATAAACTATATTGTAAACTCAAAGCTAGCAGATATATGAGTGCAGAGTAAAATGACAACATGACCACATTCAAACACATGAGATTGAGTTACTGTTAAATATACCTATACATACCCTAAAAACAGATTCCTGATTGACTAAAGTTAAAATGACAAGAAAAGGTACTATATTTGTTGCAGCACAAAATCAAGACATTGTTGATCAATTTTTTACTGATGGGAAAAGGAAATGGTTGAAGGGCTAAAATACTAAGAAAAAAGCTCATAACATTTTTCTCAATAACAAACTATACATCACTACAATACCTCGAGGGTGGTAAGGCAGTACATGGAGACATAGGAGTTGTGTGTGTGGGCAAGGTAGTACAGGCACTGCTTCCAGGCTCCTCGCTGCTGCCCAAAATTCCCCAAGATGGTCTCAATGTCCCGCTTCCGGCTGTTGCTTGTTCCCAGACCAAAGAACTCAGTCATGAGGCCCTCCAGAGCCATGAGGGAGTCCTGGTCGGTGGCCTGGTGGGGAAGGGGAGGGAGAAGGAAGGTGTGAGGCACTTGGCTGTGATGGGTGAATCAACTTGGGGGATAGGGGACAGGTATACAAGGACATTGATTTAATATGAGAAAGGAGTCAAAGAAACTTTAGATTAATTGGCCTGTTTACAGACAGGCATTTTGATGCCTATTACCACCATAATTATAATTTTCTCTTAACTTCCTAAAGCAGAGGGGTGACTTAGCTATTTTTCAATACAAATTTGGTAAGAGAATTTGACACTGATTGTCACAGCATAGTAAGATAATATTACAGGCATGTCCATATAGCATGATTTGCATATATTTGAGTATAATAAAGCTATTTCTATCATGTTATCTGATAAAAACCCTCATTATATAAAAGCTCATTCTGCAGACCGGAGACCTGGCAATCCAAATGGCAAGTCAAAAATGTGACCACTCTGACACGTGTTCTAGGCAAAATATAGCTAGGGTGGAGGAGGCTGTCCATAACCTCAACCATCTGGAGAATAGGAGCTATTCCCTTTGTCACCCCATGAAATGCAGTGGAATACAGACATTCTTTACTAGCAGACTACTGAGGTGACCGATTTTGAAATATAATTTTTCTTTTAGGGTAACCACTGTACTGAGAATAATTTCAATATTGCTTCAAGCATCTGAGACCAAACTTATCTCTATACATTGTTTACTTACCATTGTTAGTGTAGATGTGGTGCCAAGCTGTAAGGAATGGGCCAGCTCCTGCAGGATATTGAAAATGCAAGTGTGAAAGTCATTTACGGCTAAAATTTTAAAAAATGAGACAAGCTGAAAATCCAAGAGTTTACGTCACAAATGTCACCACAACGCCCTTTCCTGGCCAAGGATGGAAAACCTGAAGGATCGGACAAGGAACCATATAGGTACAACTCAAACATGTATGGTTCCGACTGAAGTTGACAGACCTGACACACTGACCAGGGGACAACCTCTTCTACTGTGGTACCCATTTAGGGCTGACAAGGTTTTGGAATTATTAGCATATAATTTAAAATCTGGCCTCAGTTTATCCATTTTCTTCCATATTTTCTCCTTGATTAATAAAAATAAATAAATAAATAAATAAATAAAATAAAACCACTTGCCATGTCATCAGTATACTTATTATTTAATACCATATTCATGGCTCACTTTTCTTGCAATGATGATACAAAGGTCAAAACATTAATTAAAGGGAAACAACCCCCAACAAGAAAATTCATGTTCTCTCTACAAAGGAGCGAAAGGCGTCTTGTCATCACCTACACGATGCTGGAGAGTGGAATGCCAAACGCAGCACCCCAGGGAGAAGTTTCCATCCAATGTCAGACCAAGTCTAGCTGTGGCAGATAATCCTACAGGACAAGTGGTGTCTCCCAGAGGACTAAAACTGTCCAGGCAGAAAGCTTCTACAATGTTGAGTCCAGACAGTGCAACTGCCTCCCTAGACAAAACAGACTTGACTGGGTGCAGCACTGAAGCTTTTAAGAAGAGGCTGAATATTTTCCTGGAAAGGGAGCAACTAGTTACTGAGTATTGGTCTTGTCATCACTATTTTACAGTGATATGTTACTATCTGTTAAGTTAAAATAGGATTAAGTTAATCAGCAAATAGTTCTTAACTAATCAAGCTCTGATAAGTTATCATTTTAACCAGTTTTACTGAGCACCTCAGTAAATAACTAGTACAACACAGCACACTTATTTGCCGAGCTGCTCAGCAAATAACTGCACGACATCAACCTTATTCAACCAACACTGCTTGGCAAGTGAGTGAGTGGTTGTGGTCCTGCGTGGATGTGTGTTGCATCTAGCTCCACACAGAAAGTGTCGACATGGCTGTAAGGGGCAAGGGACTGGGGGATTTGTGCTCTTTTTGTGTGGAATTCTCAGGCGAGAAGTGGATTGGATGCTGTTCATGTCCTAGGTGGTGTCATGTGAAGTGTACTAATTTGACTGGAATCAAGCAGAATAATATACCCAAAATAAATTGGATATGCACCACATGCCTCCATAAAGCATCTCTGGCAACCAGCATTGTGGAAAAATTGGATGAATTCAAGCAAGACTTATCTGAAGAAATATCTGTGGTGAAAGATGAGGTTGAATCAAGGGCTGAGAAGGTGCATGAGGGGCTGGGATCAGTTGTTGATACGATTTGTGCTGAGTATGCTGAATCCAGTAGGGCTGAGGTGGCGAAGAGAAGCAGGAAATTGAAGAAGAATCTCCTAGTTGTGAAAACTTCTACCCAGGAAAGGAAAAGGAGGCAACAGACATGATGGATGAAGTCTCCCAGGCATTGAATGGCATTCAAATAACTGATTCAAGATTCACAAATGAAGGTAATATTGTCATGAACTTTGACAATGAGAACACAAGGGATGAGGCTGCTCAAAAATTGGAGTCTGCTGAACAAATTAGTAACAGGAGTGTTGGAAAAGTGGAACCAAAGATCATGATATGCAATGTGCATAAAGAGGAGACCAAGGAAAAAATAAGAGAGACCATCTTAGACCGCAACGAGTTCTTACGCACAATTCAGGGTATTGAGAATAAAATTGAGCTGATTTTTAGTAAGCCTGCAGCTGGCGGCACGATGCACTACATTATGAGATGCGACCCAACTGTTAGAGAGCTGATTTACAAGAATCACAAGTTAAAATTAGAATGAGGAATATACACAGTGAGAGACAGATACCATGCAATTGTATGCTATCATTGTCAGGGATACGGCCATCTTGAGGCCAACTGTGCTGCTAAGAGGAATGGAGAAGCCCCAAAAATGTAATAAATGCACTGGCAATCATAAATCAAAGAAGTGCACCATGGCTGAGAAGAAATGCATAAATTGTGTGAGGTACAAGAAGCCTGAAATCAACCACTCAGCAAATGACCAGTGTTGTGTAGTTCTTCAGACTGAAATTGAGAGAATTCGTAACATAACCGATCATGGCTATTAATTAGTGTTTGTACTCTAAGATAAATTGTGTGTGATAAATGTTCAGTGAGTTGGAAATAATCGTTGGATATTTAATTGTGATACTATAAAAAAAATATCAGATATGAAAACTGAACCAATGGATATTTGTGATACTATTCATGAAAAGCAATTAAGACTCCCTCACTCACTACGACATTTGAGACTAAGTACATCGAGGATCATTATTGAGGCTAACATTGTAATTGTTGACGGCCCTCGTAGGGCGCTTCACTAGCAGTGGAGCGGGGCCTGAGACCTCATCAACGGTATACGGTAAATGGTGAATAGCTTTCCTAGAAACCATATCAGACAAGCCTCCAGTAGATCACATGGTGAGGAGCAAGGTCATAATTAATTATCAACCAGCTACAATACAAGATAACTAAGCAAAGATGTGGCAGCAGTGAAACCTAGGTTGGTTATGATGATCAAAATCTAAATCAGAGACAAATAGAACAGGTAAACTTGAGAGGCTGGGTAGTCTGGAAGCCATGTCTTTAAGAACTTACATACACACATCAGAACCACTTAGTTATGTTATTTTAAGATAAGGAAAGTAAAACTCAGATAAACTCATAAAATACAGTGAGGAAAATAAACCTTCTATAAATTGGACCTCTATATACCAGATATCTGATAAATCGAACTCCTTCATCGCTCCGAACACATTTCCATAAATCGGACAAAAATCCAGGACATGCGGTGCATGTCCAGACAGCATCTGGGTGGATATTTGTCAGATGAAGATCTAGTTTATAGCAAGGAATTTGGCGTGAGTCCAGACTAAATCATTGTAAAACAAAGGCTGTCACTCTCACATGTGCTGTCCCTTGTGAACCCTCATTGGCGCATGGCAAGAGGAACATTGCTACTCAGTGATTTTATTTTTCAATTGTATCGACATACGGGAGCAATAGAGATATTAATTTTGAAATTCAATGATAAATTGGATTTGTGTACACCAGATGCAACTCATAACATATTCACCTGCCAGTAGCTTTTCTGACATGCATGGCATGCCTCATACTTTGCTTTGTTTACAACTTTACAAACACCACCGCCCCGTTCCACAAGACTGTACTCTAGAGCCGTATAAATTTAAATCAATACAGCTCTGCTCTGCATCAGATCCTGTGGTGTCTTACTATAGTGGTGATAGTTTACTAGGTAAAGATTCGTTTTAGTACCGTGCCAGTATCTCTATCTACTTTATGAAACATTACTATCTTTTCATATATCTTTTCTACAAACCTTCAACAGTCATGGAAACGCTTTCAAAATCCAATTCAAGGACTTTTTTTTTACTCTTGAAAATAGGGAATAATGTTTATGAAAGCGCATCGCCTCCTCTGGCGGTTGCCACGGCGACGGTGCCACCGCCGCAGCCACAAAATAGCTCACAGAGGGTTAAGGGTGTGGGAGCATATTTAAACGGTAATTATTGAGAATCACTACGTGCCTCCAAAATACGATATTATGCCTCCGTATTATAGTTAAGGGACGAAATACATGTCCCTTAATCATAAAATGAAGGCGGAAAAACTTAAAAGTAAAGAAAAAGTGGTAAAGGTAGTGAAAAGGCATATTATACATACGCGCGCCGCTTTGTTTTGATGGCGGCCATTGGGAAGTGAGCAGTGTTGCCAACGATCCGGTTAGCGATGGTACGCTAGGTTAGCGATGGTATGCTTAGTTAGCCATTAACCCACGCATGTGAGACCAGGTCCACCACGCGTGGTTATTTATTTTTTTTAGAACACGCACCTTTACCTAATACTATACCCGGCCCAAACCTTCACAAAACCCTTTGGGTAAAGGTGCGTTCTAAAAAAATAAATAACCATGCGTGGTGGACCTGGTTTCACATGCGTGGGCTAATGGCTAACTAAACGTACCATCGCTAACCGGATTGTTGGCAACACTGCTCACTTCCCAATGGCCGCCATCAAAATAAAGCGTACATATGTATATATCTTTTCATTACCTTTACCACTTTTTCTTTACTTTTAAGTTTTTCCGCCTTCATATTATAGTTAAGGGACATGTATTTCGTCCCTTAAGTATAATAGGGAGGCGTAATGTCGTATTTTGGAGGCGCATAGTGATTCTCAATAATTACCATTTAAACTACTCCAACCGAACTTTACGACCTCCTAATGGGGGGGCTGCGACCCCCTCGACCCCCCCAAATGTATATGCAACTTATTCTGCGAGGAGGAATTTCTCGCAAAACCAGCTGCACCGCGGCCGTCACCAGAGAAAACCTGTTATTTTTATGCAAATACTGCGAATTTTATCATGGAGCATGAATATAACCTAACCTAACCTAACAAAACCCTCTGCGAGCTATTTTGCGGTGGTGGTGCCACGGCCAGCACCAGAGGGGGCGACGCGCTTTCGTAAACATTATCCCCTATTTTCAAGAGTTGGATTTTCAAAGCGTTTCCATGACTGTTGAAGGTTTGTAGAAAAGATATATGAAGAGCTACTGATGTTTCATAAAGTAGGTAATGAGATACTGGCACAGTACTAAAACATATCTTTACTGTTTACTATCCACAGCGGTGATAGGTTACTATCCATAGTACTGATAGGTTACTCTCCATAGTGTTAATAGGTTACTATCCAGTGATGATAGGTTACTATCTGTTAGGGTAACAGGGTTCTGTTAGTCTAAAAAAACTGCGGAGTGACAGAGCCCGGGTTTGGTGGTGTTCTTGCTCAACAATCTTGGGTGTTATTCTGTATATTTACCTTACTTTCTGTATTTTATCTCAAAACAACTCAAAATTGTGAAAAAAAACCTCCTAAGACAATTTTTTACCCTTTGTTGTGTGGAAGCTCTGGGGTTATGGCACCAACAGCTTTCCCTAAGCTTTGGCCTTGGGTATATGGATATCATGAGCCAGGTAAACATGCAGGATGAGGGCAGACAGGTGTGGCAGCCATGTTTGGGTTCCTTATGTGACTCCTCCCTCTTTCCCAGGTACTAAGCCAGGCCAGGGGCAGGTGAAAGGACTCAGGCATCAGAGTAGGGGTGAGCCAGGACGCCCCGGGACCCCTCTAACAGGCCTTCCTGCAGCTCCTCCCGCTATCACGGCAGGACATGGAGGGTGTGATAACTTATGGGGTGATATGGTTCCAGGCTTTGGCTTTCCACCTTTCATTCCTAATTCCTGTTGATCAGTAATACTCCCTCGTTCCCTAAGATCAGCCAGAAGGATATATTTCCGCGGGTAATGTTATCTGTACGTGTTCCGCCTCACCCCAGGACAGGATGCCAATATTACCCCCTCCACCCTTACTCCTGGATGCGAATATTAACGTCCCGGGGTCTGTGGATTAAATATTAGTGTATTACCCTATCAATAACATCCTTCCCTTTCCCTCTCAGCATTATGCACTTTCGTATGAGGAAGAGATGCACGAGTTCCGTAACCTTGGCAGTGAGACAGTCCTTCCGTCCCCTCACCGGCTCTGCTCTCCTGTGCCTTCCTCCTGCGGGTTAATAGTAGCATAGGGGTCAGGGCAGGCTCCCGAGGGCGGCCTACCTGCTAGAGTGGCGATAAGAAGGCCATGGCGAGGCGATCACAGGTCCGGGGAGCGCGGCGCCGCCAGCCACCCAGCGTCCTTGTGTTTGACAGACGACAGGCACAGGGAGGGAGCGGGGAGGAGTAAAGCACGGAGATATGGCGATAAAAGAGAAGTAAAGCACGGAGATAAGGCGATAAAAGAGAAGTAAAGGCAATAAAAGAGAAGTAAAGCACGGAGATAAAGCAATAAAAGAGAGATAAAGCAATAAAAGAGAAGTAAAGCACGGAGATAAGGCGATAAAAGAGAAGTAAAGCACGGAGATAAGGCGATAAAAGAGAAGTAAAGGCAATAAAAGAGAAGTAAAGCACGGAGATAAAGCGATGAAAGAGAAGTAAAGGCAATAAAAGAGAAGTAAAGCACGGAGATAAGGCAATAAAAGAGAAGTAAAGGCAATAAAAGAGAAGTAAAGCACGGAGATAAGGCAATAAAAGAGAAGTAAAGGCAATAAAAGAGAAGTAAAGCACGGAGATAAGGCAATAAAAGAGAAGTAAAGGCAATAAGAGAGGTAAAGCACGGATCGAGATAAGGCAATAAAAGAGAATTAAGTAAAGGCAATAAAAGAGAAGTAAAGCACGGAGATAAAGCGATAAAAGAGAAGTAAAGGCAATAAAAGAGAAGTAAAGCACGGAGATAAGGCAATAAAAGAGAAGTAAAGGCAATAAAAGAGAGGTAAAGCACGGATCGAGATAAGGCGATAAAAGAGAAGTAAAGGCAATAAAAGAGAAGTAAAGCACGGAGATGAAGCAATAAAAGAGATAAAGCAATAAAAGAGAAGTAAAGCACGGAGATAAGGCGAGAAAAGAGAAGTAAAGCAATAAAAGATAAGTAAAGCACGGAGGTAAAGCGATAAAAGAGAAGTAAAGCACGGAGATAAGGCAATAAAAGAGAAGTAAAGCACGGAGATAAAGCGATAAAAGAGAAGTAAAGCACGGAGATAAAGCGATAAAAGAGAAGTAAAGCACGGAGATAAAGCGATAAAAGAGAAGTAAAGCACGGAGATAAAGCAATAAAAGAGAAGTAAAGCACGGAGATAAAGCAATAAAAGAGACGGAGATAAAGCGATAAAAGAGAAGTAAAGCACGGAGATAAAGCGATAAAAGAGAAGTAAAGCACGGAGATAAAGCGATAAAAGAGAAGTAAAGCACGGAGATAAAGCGATAAAAGAGAAGTAAAGCACGGAGATAAAGCGATAAAAGAGAAGTAAAGCACGGAGATAAAGCGATAAAAGAGAAGTAAAGGCAATAAAAGAGAAGTAAAGGCAATAAAAGAGAAGTAAAGCACGGAGATAAAGCGATAAAAGAGAAGTAAAGGCAATAAAAGAGAAGTAAAGCACGGAGATAAAGCAATAAAAGAGAGATAAAGCAATAAAAGAGAAGTAAAGCACGGGGATAAGGCGATAAAAGAGAAGTAAAGCAATAAAAGATAAGTGAAGCACGGAGGTAAAGCGATAAAAGAGAAGTAAAGCACGGAGATAAGGCGATAAAAGAGAAGTAAAGCACGGAGATAAAGCGATAAAAGAGAAGTAAAGGCAATAAAAGAGAAGTAAAGCACGGAGATAAAGCGATAAAAGAGAAGTAAAGGCAATAAAAGAGAAGTAAAGCACGGAGATAAGGCGATAAAAGAGAAGTAAAGCACGGAGATAAAGCGATAAAAGAGAAGTAAAGGCAATAAAAGAGAAGTAAAGCACGGAGATAAAGCGATAAAAGAGAAGTAAAGGCAATAAAAGAGAAGTAAAGCACGGAGATAAGGCGATAAAAAAGAAGTAAAGGCAATAAAAGAGAAGTAAAGCACGGAGATAAAGCGATAAAAGAGAAGTAAAGCAATAAAAGATAAGTAAAGCACGGAGATAAAGCAATAAAAGAGAAGTAAAGCACGGAGATAAAGAGATAAAAGATAAGTAAAGCACGGAGATAAAGCAATAAAAGAGAAGTAAAGCACGGAGATAAAGCGATAAAAGAGAAGTAAAGCACGGAGATAAAGCGATAAAAGAGAAGTAAAGCACGGAGATAAAGCAATAAAAGAGAAGTAAAGCACGGAGATAAAGCGATAAAAGAGAAGTAAAGCACGGAGATAAAGCAATAAAAGAGAAGTAAAGCACGGAGATAAAGCGATAAAAGAGAAGTAAAGCACGGAGATAAAGCGATAAAAGAGAAGTAAAGCACGGAGATAAAGCGATAAAAGAGAAGTAAAGCACGGAGATAAAGCGATAAAAGAGAAGTAAAGCACGGAGATAAAGCGATAAAAGAGAAGTAAAGCACGGAGATAAGGCAATAAAAGAGAAGTAAAGCACGGAGATAAGGCAATAAAAGAGAAGTAAAGCACGGAGATAAAGCGATAAAAGAGAAGTAAAGCACGGAGATAAAGCGATAAAAGAGAAGTAAAGCACGGAGATAAAGCGATAAAAGAGAAGTAAAGCACGGAGATAAAGCAATAAAGGAGAAGTAAAGCACGGAGATAAAGCGATAAAAGAGAAGTAAAGCACGGAGATAAAGCAATAAAGGAGAAGTAAAGCACGGAGATAAAGCGATAAAAGAGAAGTAAAGCACGGAGATAAAGCGATAAAAGAGTAGAGCACGGCAGAAATAAGCAATAAAAGAGAAGTAAAGAGAGAAATAGAGAATTAAAAGGCTCGGGCGATAAAAGAGAAGTAAAGCACGGAGATAAAGCAATAGCTAGAAGCGAAATACAGAGAAATAAAGAGAGAAATAGAGAAATAAAAGGCTCGGGCGATAAAAGAGAAGTAGGCTAATTAAAGCACGGAAATAGAGCAATAAAGAGAAATAGAGAAATAAAATGCTCGGGTGGTAAAAGAGAAGTAAAAAGCACGGTTATAAAGCAATAAAAGAGAAATAAAGAGATAAATAAAAAGAAATAATACAAATAAAAAAAAAAGAAAAAGAAAAGTCTCGGGTGATAAAAGAGAAGTAATTAAAGCACGGAGATAAAGCAATAAAAGATAAATAAAGAGAAATAGAGAAATAAAAGGCTCGGGCGATAAAAGAGAAGTAAAGCACGGCAGAAATAAGCAATAATTGCAGTCACTGAACTAATTAAGTTTCTCACCCTCCAGTGATGAGGAAGAGGAGGACGATGAGGGACAGTTTCTTTAGATTCCTAGAAACTGATTAAAATAGTGTATAATCAGTCAGGCCAGTTAGCCTTCATATAGTGAAGCAAAATATTGTTTTAGTTTATTATGTTGTTTATTTAGTTTTTTTCTTTTTCTGGAGGAGGCCAGGGGCGTTTCTAGGCTTCAAAAACTTTCGGGGCTGAAGTTTACAGTGAGCGAAAAAAAAAAAAAAAATGTGGGGGGGGGACCTGTTTGCGTTTACCACCACTGCTCCTTTCACACTTGCGGGCGAGGCCCGCGTCCGCGCTTATAACGCGGACGCGGGTCAACTTATGACCATAGCTGGGCACGTTAACAGAAAACCTTATTCTCGATAACCAATAACTGATAATGGAAAACCTTATCGGTGATAACCGATATTCATTAACTGGAGACACAAATATAGGCGATAACCGATAACCGATACCCGATATAAATCCACAATTCCGATACTATATAGCTAGCGACAAGTCTGATAGGCGAAAACGATACTATATTGATATTTCAAATAAAAAAACATAGATGAATTCAAATTTTCATTATCTGTATTTTAGAAAACTTACAAAACCTGAAAACCACACGTTGACACGCACATGGACGGTAATACTAGAAACGCCTGAACCGGTGTTGTGTTATTTGGCGTCCCCACCGTCAAACATTGGTCTCTCGTGAACTGCGCATGCTCAGACTAGCAAGCGTAGACCTGTACAGTCTCACAAAGCTTTTTAACTGTATTTAAGAGTTGCTGGAAGGCTGAATCAGACATTAAATACCACTAACACCATCCCCGCTGTTTCTAAACCGCTCTTTACGAGTTGTATTTATATGTACAGTGTCGTTCTAGAAACAGCGAGGATGGTGGTACTGTAGATATGTCTGATTCAGCCTTCCAGCAACTCTTAATTACGGTTAAAAAGCTTTGTGAGACTGTACAGGTCTACGCTTGCTGGTCTGAACATGCGCAGTTCACGAGAGACCAGTGTTCGTAAACAAAAGCGCCTGCTTTTGACGATGGGACACCAAATAACACAACAATGTGTGCCTTCAATACCATGGCATGCTCACAAACGAATATGGAGTTTTAAATTTGAGGCAGTGAATAATCATTTTGGGGGCAAAGTTAAATGATTTTTCTCTTTGATATATTGATTTTTGTGTCTAACATAAAGAAATAACCTAGTGTTTTAATGTTGATGATCTAAGTATGAAATCTCTTCACCGAAGATATTTCATACCCCGAAGTTTTTTTCATACAACACCGGGCGTCCGGGCCACGCATGCGCAGTAGGGAGGAGACAACGTTTTTTATTCTGAGAGGCGGATAAAAGTAACGATTATCGCTAGTTTGGTTACAAAAGTAACAAAGATACCGATATATATTTAAATAAGTAGCGGATGGCCGATAACCCGATTTTGTTATCAGCGATCGATAAAGTATCGCGATAACTTATCGCGATAACGCCCAGCTATGCTTATGACTGATGTTTTCTAAATAACCTTTCACACGCCGGGGACGTCGCCCGCGCGGCCGAAATTCAACGCGGGCCCCCCTTGGGTCATCTGCGGGCCCGCGTCCGCGCATAGCAGCCAAAGGGTACAGTGTTCAATGTGTTTTCACACGGCGCGAGCGATGCCCGCGGCCCGCTCATCTCTCCGAAAAAAAAAAAACTCATTCAGTATCCTGGTTGATTTCAATATGTGATTTGTTGTTCGTTCATTTTAGTTCCTGTTTCACTTTTTATTTTTAACTTTATATAAAGGAAGAATTTTGATGCTTTTTTCCCTTGTGATTAGACTGCTTCATCTTCCCTCTACCTTCTCTCCCTTTTCCCATTTTCTCTTTTTACTCTGCCATCTATCTTAATTTTTGGTCTTTCATTATATCAATTTTATTCCTTTATCTCCCTTCCTCCTCCAGCTTTATTTTTGTCTCTCCTTTCCTCCAGATGACCTTACTTTCCCTGGCTTTCATTACATTTTCCTGTCTTTTTCCTGCCTCCTTCCACCTTCGTGCGGGTGACGGGCAGTTTTCATCCCCGCCGACTGAAAGGATACGCGGGAAGACCCGCGTCCGCTTTATAAGCGCGGACGCGGGCCTCGCCCGCAAGTGTGAAAGGGGCCTAAGATAAACACATACAACTACACTCCCAGATTGCACAGTAAACAACAAACTGCTCAAACTACTGGTATATGGCTTCAAAATGTAATCTTTAGTATGAACTACATCAATAACATCAGCTTCGTTCAAACAGCGGACCAATACCTGGGGTGAAAAAAAGGTTCGGGGCTAGGGTAAAAACATTCGGGGCTCAAGCCCCGGAAGCCCAAGGCTAACGACGCCACTGAAGTTGGCTACTGCAGCTGCAGCCTGCATAATAGTAATGTTACGCCAGGGGGGGTATTTGTGGGTGTATTTGTGTTGTTTATGTGGGGGGTGCTAGTTTGGGACGCAGAGGGCTGGGTGATGGCCGGCGGCGTGGGGTGCATCGCGGCGGCCGGGCGAGGAGACGCCACTGGGGAGTCTGACTTGAGTAAACAAATGCCGAGGCGAATGAACGCCGACACGGTGCGGCATATGTTCGGAGGCGATTTTGACCCTATGCATATTTTTACCTCGGGACGTACCACACACCATCAGAATCAGAAAAGCATGCAGATTCAGGATCTGGGCTTAAAAAAAGTGATGCGATGAAAACCAGCTGAGTACTAGGAGATGAAGGGAAATAAGTGCAAGAAAAGGTGTACTCCATACTTCACTTAACTCTGATTTTCGTATGTGTAATTTTGCAATATTGTTACAATTTTATGCTAGTGTGATGCAGTTTTCTCAGGAAGATGATGGTGGTCTCAGTTGTTCGTAAAAATGAATGTTGGGGTCAGGAAACAGGGTGGGAGTGAGGTGTGTGAAGTCGTCGGTTTGGACAGACGACGAGGATGGGGCGGGGCTTAATTAGGCTCGAGGAAGGGGCGGAGCTTATCAAGACGCAAGCCGATCGTCGTCCAGGATGAGATGCCGTGAACATTTCTATTTATATTTTTAATTCACCGACAATTGCTTCATAGGGTATATAACAAAAATTCCACATTATTTTATTTTATTGTAGTAGTTTATAGCATAAAAACATGCAAGAGGTCCTAATAAAAAAACTCATTTCAAAACTTGGTTCTTCACATTCTATGAGTGACGATACCTCTCTATACTTGCCTTGGGCGGGAGAGCTTACACATCTGCTGCTGGTCAAACAGAAGCGGACTCGCGGAGTCAGCAGGCCATGCAAGACCTTATAACCAGCAAAGACGCCATCCTGTTCTTCCTCCTTCTTCAGGCCATGCACATGCACAGGGCGGTGCATGCTGGCTCAGGAAATGATTCGAAGAGAGAAAGAACAGCAAAGGTTGGCACTGGAGCAAGAAAACAGCGGCCTGCTCAGTGACCTGTCGTTATCCAGACACGAGAATACTGGCCTGCTCAAGGATCTGTCTAAAGCTAGGGAAGAAATTAACAGCCTGCGGGAAGAAAATAATGACTGGTCGAAGCGCTGATCATCTGGGAAAAACGTAACGACCTTGTGAAACAACTATCAATCACCGAGGCTGAAAAGGAAGACCTTGTGAAACAGCTGTCAATCACCGAGGCTGAAAAGGAAGACCTTGTGAAACAGCTGTCAATCACCGAGGCTGAAAAGAAAGACCTTGTGAAACAGCTGTCAATCACCGAGGTTGAAAAGGAAGACCTTGTGAAACAGCTGTCAATCACCGAGGCTGAAAAGAAAGACCTTGTGAAACAGCTGTCAATCACCGAGGTTTAAAAGGAAGACCTTGTGAAACAGCTGTCAATCACCGAGGTTGAAAAGGAAGACCTTATGAAAGTGCTGTCCATCTTCAAGGGTGAAAATGGCGGACATGCCCATGAATCTGCTGTCGTCATTTCCGAGGAAGTTGGTTATGCAGATGACGAGCTCAGTCTTCAAACTTCACTCGTTCCCGTCGAGGAGGTCTAGAGATTAATATAATGACCACGATATGCTCTATTAAGCTCCTCCTTGTTGAGGAAGCCACCCCTACCCCTTTAAGGACATACTGTAGGGGGGGGGGGGTAAGCTAAATAATAGGGATAGAAATTTTCTATTATTTTTTTTTAAAAGTGTAGTTTTTAATGCAACATGATGTTATTTTTAACGTAATATATAGCTCTCAAACTGAATTTTTGACATTTATTTCCCTCTTTATTTTTCAGTTTTTTGCCTTTCTTTAGTAGAATAAATCTCAAAAACTAACAGACTGGGTTCATCGAACCTTTGTGATTTTCAAAGCTAATATATCAACCTATAATTCTGTCTTTTTACTTCTGTCATTAAGATCCTGCCTGGCTCTAGGTTACTCAAAATATAGGTCAGTATTATAAGACACTTTCGCTTCTCACATCAGCTATTTCTAAAGAGCCAAATGAGTGTTTCTTTGGGTTCACGGTACAGATCGAAGAAGGGTCAAACTACCACCAGGGTCATAAAAGTACTCCTGGAAATGCCCATAACTCCTACGAAAGCCTTGTCAAATATGTTCTTGGGCGGCGAAATGCCTTATAATACAACCCATAGTTACAAATCTATGAGAAGCATTTGTACCACCTTGTTTTACTTCTGTACTGTTCGTGATTCCTGTGTGATGTGTACGTACCTTTAAGAAGAATTACGTTGATTCTCCACTTCATGTATTACTTTATTTATAATTTCGACAAAGAGGAGACAGGAGAGTGAAAACGGGGTAAGGAAACTCAGACTGGAGATGAAGTTTTTTGTTACATGCTGCCCACAGTGGTTTTAGGCTTTCTTGAGGGACCTCTTGAGCGACCCCAGCCTGTTAGTGGTGCAGGCGAATTTTATTTATAGTGACTGTCGTGATATGTGACCCTTGTACTCTGTTCTCTCGCCATTTCGATGGAGTGTCTTCTTCCGAGAGAATAGAACATGAGACAGCTTTTTTGTGTTTTTTTTTTATAGTAAAGGAAGAAGCTCAAGGTCAGAAATAAAGAAAAACCTAAAAGCCTGCCATGCACTGCCCCTCTAAAAGAAAGTAGAGATGAATAGCCAAGAGAGAGGTCAAGATTTAGAATGAGAGGTGTCTTAATAATCCCCAATGACAGTATAACCCTATAGCTAATCAAATTGTAGGATGTATCAGGGCAGGTCAGTCAATCTGCTCCATTCCGAGAGGTCCTATGAGGTGATCTACCATTGGGTTAGGCCCATGGCCACTCTGTCTGTCTATCAATTCCCCCTGAAAAAGACATTCTGTTCAGACACTTGGGAATTCAGACTCCACCTTCAGTCTTAAGTTTCCCAAGCACCATTTCCATGCCTGTTATGATTTCTAAGCTAAGTCAGGCAAGACACACACACACACACACTGCTGGTGCTGCATCTGGAAGTAATGTTTGAGAGTAAGCTACTGTGGACGTGCAGCAAAAGAAAGAGAAAGAGAAAGATAAACAGAGAGAGAGAGAGAGAGAGAGAGAGAGAGAGAGAGAGAGAGAGAGAGAGAGAGAGAGAGAATTTGTGGAGTTGTAAGCAGTCAGTCAGTGAGGAGAGCATAGAGGAAGCCCTCCCCAGCCTCTGACGTCACACTCTGGCCTTAGCATTTAGAAGGCCATGGCTCATATACAAGGGGTCCAGGGTTCAGGATTCGAATCCTCAGCTGGGTGGAGACAAAGAGGTCTTGTCTTTTCATGCTGTAATCCTTGTTCACCTAACACAGAATAGGTACAGGACGTAAGCCATGAAGTTGTGACCTCATCTTCCCAGCAGGAGCAGCTAGCAATCCTGCCCTCCTATATGTGTATGTGATCCTGCGGCAGTGGAAGGCCAACATTCCTGCCCTCCTGTGTGTGTGTGTGTGTGTGTGTGTGTGTGATTTTTTTTTTTTTTTTAAATAGGAAGGAAAGGAACATAAACATATATGGCTAAGGGAGAAGACTGGTGAGTGATTCAGTGTTTTGTATTTAAGTCAATAATATGACTCTGTCCTGCTGGCAGAGAAATGAACGGCATAGAGAGCTTAGATTTAAGTGAATGGAAGCATAGAGAGATTTAAGTGAATGGAAGCATAGAGATTTAAGTGAAAGGAAGCATAGAGGGTAAAGTGTATGGAAGCATAGAGAGTAAAGTGAAGATAAGCATAGAGTAGATTGAAGGGAAGCATAGAGAGTAAAGTACCAGTTGTGTAATGTATTTGTGCCCCCCCAGACCCCAAACATAAGCTAAGCTAAATCCCCCCCCACAACATCTTATCCTAACCTAACCTGGTGGGCACAGACTCCTCCCCAAATATATTAACTTATGGGAGTGTGTTTCAGCCTTCATAATATTAATCTAAAGCATATAAAGGTATTTTGTAAAGGTTAGGTGACTATAATTTTAATGTGGCAGCAGTCTCATAAGAAATAACCACAACAAGTGATACAGAAAGAAGGGAAACTGATTTTTCTGAGAGTGGAACATAAGAACGTAAGAAGAGGTGGAACATAAGAACGTAAGAAGAGGTGGAACATAAGAACGTAAGAAGAGAGCTGATGAAGACTTTGGAAAAAGACTAAGTGAAAAATATAAAGGGAACAGGAAATCATATTGGAAAGAAGTAAAACACGAAAGAAATGAAGAAAATATCTCCTCAAGTGAAATAAATGAAGTTATGGATGAGAACGGAAAGATGTTGAAAGACGGGGAAGCTGTGAAAGAGATGGAGAGAATATTTCAAAAACTTAATGAATTTTGAGGATGGACGTCCAGCAGCTGTAACAGCAGCAGTTTTGAGTAGAGGTAGAGGAGGAGTATATGAAGAAAGAAGTATAACATATGAAGAAGTAAATCAGGCAATAGAAATATTAAAAAATGGAAAGGCAGCAGGAATTGATGGAATCACAGCAGAAATGTTGAAGTGTGGAGGAGATGAAGTTGTTAAATGGATGGTCAAGATATGTGAAGTAGCATGGGAGGGAGGGGGGGGGGGGGGGGTGGGTGCCCGCAGACTGGACGAAAGACATCATTGTCCCAGTTTACAAGGGGAAGGGCAGGAGAGGGGAATGTGGGAGCTATAGAGGTATAAGTTTCCTGAGTATACCCGGAAAGGTATATGGAAAAGTCATAATAGAGGGTGCAAAGACTTACAGAAGAGAAAATCAGTGAAGAACAAGGAGGCTTCAGGAAGGGAAGGGGATGTGTGGATCAGATATTTTCCTTCAGGATAGTAGAAAAAATAATAGCAAAAGGAAAGAAACTATACGCTGCCTTCATGGATTTAGAAAAAGCTTATGACAGAGTCGATTGGATTGCATTGTGGGATGTTTTAAAGATTTATGGTGTGGGAGGAAAACTGCTTAGTGCAATAAAGTCTTTCTATGAGGATGCATCTGCATGTGTCAAAATTACTGGAGAAACAAGTGAACATTTTGAGATAAAAGTGGGCTTAAGACAAGGGTGTGTCATGTCACCATGGTTGTTCAATATTTATATGGATGGTGTTATTAGAGAAATGAAGGGCAAAGTTGGGGAAGTTGGAGTAAAAATGTTTAATGAGGGAAGGAAGTGGGTACTGAATTCAATACTGTTTGCTGATGACACAGTGCTCATTGCAGAAAATGAAAGTGACCTACAAAATTTGGTCAGTGTTTTTGATAGTGTCTGCAATAGGAGAAAGCTGAAAGTAAATGTCAACAAAAGTAAAGTGATGGTTTGTGAGCGAAGTAGAAGTGAGGTTGTAGATTTTGTATGCCCATATAGAGTGGGAATTGAATGTGAAAAAGAATGCAAAATAATTTTGAATGGTGAAGAAATGGAGGAGGTCAATGAGTTTAAGTACCTTGGATCAGTTATGTGTAAGCATGGTGGTATGGAGGGAGAGATAAGAGAAAGGGCATTGCAAGGAAGAAGGGTGGTAGGGTCTTTGGGACGAATCTTGAATGGCAGAAGTGTGAGCATGGAGGTAAAGAGGGATTTGAGAAATACAATAATAGTACCAATCCTCATATGCAAGTGAAATGTGGGCCTGGAATGAAAGTCAGAGGAAATGAGTTATTTGAGGAGTGCTTGTGGTGTGAGTAGAATGGATGGAGAGTAATGAAAGTGTGTACGAGCATTTTGGAATGTGTCACAGGGGTAAAGGGAAGAAGTGTGGAGTGGTGGAAGAAGTGAAGTGACAGACCTCCAGTGAAATGGAGGGATAGGGTGCAAGAGTACATTAGGGAGAGGGGGGAAAGATCTTTGAGAAACTTTGAGCAGGCAAGGAGGGAGTGTCTGGATAGAGAAAGTTGGAAGCTCTTCTGCCGTGGCCATCCCATGGTGGGAGCTCCTAGGAGCAGGCGTCGATGATGATGATGATGGAACATATAGTCTGCATTTGTAGTGCCACGGCGACTAAGCCTCCCATAACTCTCTCTGCCAGGGGTGTACCTCTTTGGCCGACTAGTGAAGGAGTGGCTCTCCCGTCTCGCTGGTCGCGGGTTTGATCCCGGCGCCGGCAAACCTTTCCTTGTCTGGATTAATTCCTCGTGTGTTTCGTTACACGCAGTGGCCGTGCGGGAGTGGAGAAAAGAGAAAATTCTGGCATTACACATTGACTACAGGCATTTTGTTGTATATTTTGTTTGGATGAGTAAAAAAAAAAAAAAAAAAAAAAAAAAAAAAAAAAGTTACATCTTTGGTTACACCATAGGAATATAACAGGCACAAGTTCCCGAGTCATGTTTATTAAATAAGTAATACAAATAACAGACTAAGAGGGGCAAACAGATGTCTCGTGGGGGAACTAATCAGTCTGCGGTAGATGTGGGCCAGCTGGTCCCCCCTAAGAATGGCGTGTGAAAACATGGGCAGGCGCATGCGCAGTAGAGGAGGGGCCAGGGGGGACCGTTCAGTCCGCCACACCGGACTCGTTGTCCTTGGGGTCCGAAGGGACGTGGGGGGGGGGGAGGAGGTAGGGGATGGGGATGATGAAGTGGCCCAGGAAGAAGTGCCGGGAGAAGGGGCCTCGTCAGGGGTCAGAAGGGGCACCACTTCCAGCTCCGACTTGGGCTTTGGGCTTCGGAGGCTGCACGGTAGTGAGGGAGCCACCGAGCACGGTCCTGATGATGTCTGCAGACGGGGGGTTTAGTGGTAGGCGGATGTCGGGGAGGCCGTTCAACTTGAGCCCTTCAGATAAGGCTTCCTGGAAGGAGCCTGGTCTGCCGCAATTTACCAAGTGTGCATTGAACACACATAAACAGGTAGCCGCGTAAAAGTTCTCGACCAGATGGAGGGGGGAGGTGGTGGCAGAAGGGGGGGGTTGGGCGGCCTGCGCGTTGGAGGGGGAGTCCTCTTTTGTCCGCCGGCGTTCCCGCTCCTTCTTCGCTCCCGACTTGCGAGGCATTCCAGCAGAGGTTAACAACTCTGACTGAGAAAAACAATGTCTTCATATGGCATTTGGACATTAGGAACATTAATCAGTTAAAGGTAAAGAGGTGGAGGAAGGAGAAAGAGGAACCACAAGCATAATCCAAAATAAAATGTGTAATCTGGGCCAAGTAAAAATGACCTTCACGTGTTATTTTGTAATGTCAATATATAAACTAATGATAAGATAGCGGAACTGAGAGCAAAAGTTGAAGAGTTACAGACACCCCCTCATGTGATAGCGTTACAGGAAGTCAAACCAAAAAATCATCGTTTTGATAGAGACATTGCGGAGTAAAACTTTGAAGGGTATGAGAGCATTGGAAAAAATCTAGCACATGAGGATAAGGGAAGAGGACTGTTAGTATATATAAATAAGGATATAGCCTATGATATTATCCAGATGAAAGAGGAAGCTTGTGAGTATATAGCAGTTAAGATCAAATGTAAAAATGAGGAACTATTGTTCGCGTCTATTTATAGGAGCCCAAGCAGTGATAATGAAAATAACGAGAAAATACTGAAGTTACTACAAGAAACCAGTGAATACAGTGCAAGACACAAAATTATTGTTGGAAATTTGACTTGCCTAATATAGAATGGGGACACTTCACATGCAAATCAGCCTTAGCTTGAGTTTCATAGAAAAGGTCCAGGATTGTTGTTACACTCAGTACATACAGGAGATTACCAGATTCAGAGGGACCTGTGCTGGGAACATATTAAATCTGGTATTCACTGATGATGACACAATGTTGAGGGACTTAGAGATAACAAGCCCACTTGGGAAGTGACCACGGATGTGTTAGTTTTAAGTGTGACATAGAATCCCAGGACAGGAACTGTAAAAGTAAAATTTATTTTTATGAAAAAGCGGATTTTGATAAATTATAAGGATTGTTATCGATTGGGACGTATACCTTGATACTCATGATATACATGAAGTGTGGAGGAGATTTAAGCTGAAGTTACTAGAGGCTGTCAAAGTATGTATTCCTCAAAGGGAATTCAGAGGTAAAGATACACTCAGGAAGAGGACGAATAAAGGCTTGGAAATAAACAGAAGACTGTGGGCAAAGATCAAGAAGAAAAAACAATATTGGAATAGATTGAGAAGAATGCAGGATGGTGGCATACATGGGTCAGGTGAATACATACAAATACAAGAGGATTACCGGAGATTAAGCAATCAAGTTCGAAAGGAGACTAGAAATGCTATTAACCCTAGAACACTAACCTTAGAAAAAGTCACACCACTACTAACCATGGGTACATCATACCCGATTTTGAAAAAAAAAAAAATTAAATGTAAAGTTTTAATGGAATAAAGTTACATGAAGGGACTTCAAACTTTGTATCTTGACTTAACATTAAGAAGAACTGAAAAACGTATTGTTTTGGTATGAAATCAGGTACTGAAAAATGTTACTAAAAATAGGAAAAATGTTCAAAAATTTCAAAAAAAAAAATTTCATAAAAAAAATTATCATCCGATGGCTTCCAAACTTCTTGTATGGCCTCCCAGGTCCTGTGATCCACTGCACAGGTGATCACTAAAAAAGTACGTAAACAATATCCTAGGGACATGTACAACACCCTGTATCACCAACCATGGGTATGAATGTAGGCCTACAACAAAGGTGAGCAGAGAGACAACGTGACCTTCCCCTACACTGTCAAGCGGGCACATGAAGCTACTGAGGAGGTGGGTACCCTCAGAGCACCGGAACCATACACAATGGCAATGACGTCATTCGCTTCGGGTACCTCATACCCATGGTTAGCGTTCTAGGGTTAAGGACACCGAAAACACTATTGCTCAGAATGTCAAAACAAACCCTAAGATATTCTGGAAGTACGTACAATTAAAGACTAAGTCATCAGTGGGAATATGTGACCTTTATACAAATACTGAAAAAACAGCCAAAACACAAAGCGACGGTGCTGGCGAACTTCTATAGTTCTGTTTTTACCGAGGAACCTGATGGGATGATACCCAATGTTGATATTAAGAATGTCCCTCCCTTACCAGACATAGAATTTACATGTGATGCTATAAAGAGTGATCGATAAAATGCAATGTCATAAGTCTCCAGGCCCAGAGGGGTTGCACCCACGGGTGACAAAAGAGGTGAAGGGAATCATTTCCCCGCCACTCAGGAAGATATTCACGTTATCGCTGCAGAGCAATGAGTTACCTGAAACTGGAAAATCGCAAACATTACACCGATCTATAAGAAGGGCGATAGAAACGAACCAGGTAATTACAGACCCGTGAGTTTGGCCTGTGTCATATGCAAGATAATGGAAACCATAATAATTTTTTTTAGAGCATTTGAAGAATTATCAACTACTCAGCAGAAAACAATACGAATTCATGACGGGCAGACTAACGGTGCTGCAGCTTATTACCGTGCTAGACAAATGGACACAGTATCTGGATGAAGGCAGCACTGTGGATGTTGCATATTGCAATTTTGCTAAGGCATTTAATAAAGTCCCACACTGGAGATTAATTGAGAACAAAAAGTTATAATATCAGGGGCAACATTTTAAACTGGATAGCAGCGTTCTTGACAGAGAGGAAACACAGAGTTATAGTAAATGGAGAAGAATCAGACTGGCAAATGGTTACTAGTGGAGTGCCCCAAGGCTCAGTGCTTGGACCACTGTTGTTCATTATGTACATAAATGATCTACCAGATGTAACACTCAACACTGAATTATTTTTGTACGCTGACGACACAAAGGTCTTCAGACAAATTGGTAAGAGAGAAGACTGTGTTGAACTGCAGGAAGATCTCTACAGGATGCAACGTTGGTCGGAGAAGTGGTTGTTGGAGTTCCACCCTGAAAAGTGCAGAGCTATGAGGACAGGAACATCAAATGAAGAAAAGATCACATACAAAATGGGGGAGGAGCTAAAGGACATCACAGTGGAAAAGGACTTGGGACTTTGGACTGATTGCGAGCTGAAGTTTAAAGAACACTGTGCAAGGAAAACCAATAGGGCTAACGGATTGGTAGGACTGATCCGACTTACATTTGCGACACTGGATGAGTCAAAACTCAAGTTATTGTTTATTGCCTTAGTTCGACCACACCTAGAGTACGCAAACCAAGTCTGGTCCCCGAGCAAGAAGATGGACATTGAGGCAGTGGAGGCAGTTCAAAGAGCCACCAAATTGGTACCAACCTTGAAGAACTTGTCATATCCAGAACGATTAGAGAAATTAGGCCTTCCAACCCTGTCATACAGACGGGTACAAGTCACTCCGGCCCCCCTCCCTAGTCACTCCGGCCCTCCACCCAAGTCACTCCGGCCCTCCACCCAAGTCACTCCGGCCCTCCACCCAAGTCACTCCAGCCCTCCACCCAAGTCACTCCGGCCCTCCACCCAAGTCACTCCAGCCCTCCACCCAAGTCACTCCAGCCCTCCACCCAAGTCACTCTGGCCCCCCTCCCTAGTCACTCCGGCCCTCCACCCAAGTCACTCCGGCCCTTCACCCAAGTCATTCCGGCCCTCCACCCAAGTCACTCTGGCCCTCCACCCAAGTCACTCCGGCCCTTCACCCAAGTCACTCCGGCCCTCCACCCAAGTCACTCCGGCCCTCCACCCAAGTCACTCCGGCCCTCCACCCAAGTCACTCCGGCCCTCCACCCAAGTCACTCCGGCCCTCCACCCAAGTCACTCTGGCCCCCCTCCCTAGTCACTCCGGCCCTCCACCCAAGTCACTCCGGCCCTCCACCCAAGTCACTCCGGCCCTCCACCCAAGTCACTCCGGCCTCTCACCCTAGTCGGCTTTTATGAGGGTCATTATAGTCGCTATAGTAGTACCATCTGAGGTGTTGTAATACATAGTAATGATAGGCGCACCTAGCATCACCGTAGCCGATCCAGGATTCAGGGGCCGGTTTCATCAAAGGTCCCAAGTAAACCCTAAAGAGTCTACCATAAGGGTGTTCCTCCCCCTGGTTGCACCATCAATGAGTTCATACGTGATACAAGATATTATGCAATGGGTCATCAACAATTATATTCACACACAAAAAAGCACAGACGTAAAGCAACGATGCTAAGTGTAGGCTAGTAGTGTTTATGTATTATCATCGTTCATATTTTGTAAAAAAAAAATGCATTAAAACATAAAGTAGCCTTATTAAATAATCATATCTTTACAGAGTATTTTACGTTCATTCAGGAGTGGTAAATATGAAACACACTTTGTTTAACGGGTGACATGGTAGCGTGCAGGAATGGGAATTCCCCTTTTTAACCAGCACCTCAGATGACTTCCAGAGGTGGTACTACTATAGCAACTATAATGACCCTCATAAAAGCTGACTAGGGTGGCAGGCCGGAGTGACTTGGGTGAAGGGCCGGAGTGACTAGGGTGGGAGGCCAGAGTGACTAGGGAGGGGGGCCGGAGTGACTTGAAACCATACAGACGATCAAGAGGTGATATGATAGAATTGTTCAAAATCATGAATGGAGTGTACGACAGTGACATATGCAGCGGGCGGTTAATCTAGCCAACAACTGCTTCTAATATGCCGAAAAAATAGCATGGGTACCGCATAGGATAATTCTTTTGCTTCACATTTGTGAAGGTTTTAGTTACTGGTCGTACCAATTTACTGCGTAAACAGCTTGATTATGTGGGGGTGCCTTGAAAATTTCTAAGTCCAGTGTTGTTGTCTGAAACTTTGACACAAGGGCTTCCTGGCCAGACTGAGCCTCATAGCTGCCTTACACTAAAGACACTACACCACAGAAACTAGTTCCTAAGTCAGTAATATTAAGAACGCGCATGGATCATTACGATTTCAGACATAAAACGGTCCTACATTATTTTCTTCTCTATATTAAAGCAAATAATGGCGCAAGTATTTGTATTTAATAATTTTAAACGATTACATTCACGATCTAGCGCTTCAAGGTAAATACGCGGTGTATCGCGCAGCCAGTGCCACGTAGGCAAGATGTCTGCCAGTCTTCCTCGGGCCGCCCGCCATCATGGATGGACCGACACTCGATCACTCACTCACTTAAAATATCATTCTACTTCACCTCGGTAAGTGTTAACTGAGTATTTAACCTCTTTATTGGTATGCATGTAGGTTGACAAAAGGACCGATTACTATCCCAATACCGAGTCCAACAGTGACACGGGCATGTCATGTGAGCGTTGTGACTCACGGTCGCAGAAGCTGTGACAAGCACGTGTCAGAAAACAAACGGATATTGTTCAACGCGCGATACTTATAGTTTGAATAAAATGGAGGCCAGGGTGATACATAGCAGTCGGTAGGTCACTCCCGGGTTAGTTAACAGCAGGAGCCTCAGTGCAAGATGATAACTGTCACAAATCTGTTTTATTTTGTACCCTAAACTACACGGTAAAAATGATCTAGCATCAACTTACAAGAAGTGGATGGGTTAACCGTCAGGATTGTACCATATGTAATTATGAAACATGACATTTCCCAAGAGTTGCTCGACTACGGATTGAGGCGCCGGGGGTGGTGGGGTGGGGGTATAACTACGCTGACCAACCAATTACACACCCGACACTTGTCAACAGACCCACTGTGGCGGCTGCTATGTTATATTGGAATAGATTACAAGAGTATACGTTAGGGAATTTCCTTTCTTTAGACAAGGGATTTTTCCCAATTTTGGGGATTTTTGTAGGAACATTTTGAAAGCCCACTTTTTAATGATTTGGCCTTCCACCACTAAAACAACGGCTCCCTAGAGGGATTAATCGAGCGCATCATATATGTGAGTGGGGTCGAGGGGGCGAAGCCCCCCAGGTTGCTGCCAGGTCACAAAATTTGGTTGGGGTACTTTAAGAGAGGGGGTCCAGCCCTTGGTTAGCAGGGGGGTCAAGGTTAGGTTATGTAAAGTTCGGTTAGAGTAGTTTAAATGTGCTCACCCACCCTAAAGAACTGCTTCGTTAGCGATGGTACACTTGGTTAGCGATGGTACGCTTGGTTAGTGATTAGCCCAAGCATGTGAGACCAGGTCCACCATGCGTGGTTATTTTTATTTTTTTTAGAACACGCAGCCCAACGGCTGCCGTGCTGAGGGCCGGGTATAGCGCGGACCTGTTCAGGGCGAGTCCTGGATGACCTTGAGTCATGGTGCGGGGCTGTTTTGGGGTGGTTAGTGATGGTACTCAAGGTTAGCGACGGTACGCTTGGTTAGCGATTAGCCCACGCATGTGAGAGTATACGTTAGGGATTTTCCTTACTTTCGAGAACAGGGAATTTTCACTAATTTAGGGATTTTTCTAGGGATATTTGGGAAGCCCATTTTTCAGTGATTTTGCCTTCCCCCCAACAACCCCGGTTCCCCACAGGTCCCCAGGCTTGTATTGGGGGGTAGGGGGGGCTGGATGGGGAGAAGTAATTGTTCCCTAGTTTTACCTTATAACAGTAATATTAGCACCTAAAGTTGTCCTCAATCCTCATATTTGTTAAGTTGTAGGATTTAGTGAATAAGTGAGTCTTCAGCGCTTTCTTGAAGATTGACTGTCACTGTTCTTAACATCCCCGGGTAACTCATTATAGAGCCGCAGGGCACTCTTCTCAAATGCTCTGAAACCCAGTTCCAGGTTGACCCTGGGCTCATAGAGTCTATACCGTTCTGTACTGTGTCTCCCTGACATGGTGGTGTCCAAATGAAAATCCTGTAGAATATTTCTCAAATATCCAGGTTTACCAAATCGCGTTGCTTGATAAGTCAAGGCACATATTTTGTAGACTATTCGTGCCTTAATGGGTAGCCAATGCAAGTCTATAAGTGCAGGTGTTATTCTCTGACAGGGGGGGCAGACCCTTTATTAGCCTTGCAGCTCTGTTCATAACAAGTTGTAGTTTCTTCAGCAGATATTTAGGAAGGCCATAATAAAGTGAGTTACAATAATCCAGCTTACTAGTTACATGATTATATATAAGCATCTTCATAGTCTTATCATCCAGGTATTTCTTGACAAATGCAATATTTCTCAGATGGTAGCCTGTTGTTCTCACCACCTGATTGATCTGTTCTTTGAATGATAGAGTGCCATCAAGTATTACACCTAAATCTTTGACGGACTTTTTTACAGTCATAGTGTCATCTTTATCCAAAGAGTGGAAATATCTAGCCTCCTGAGATCTTTGTTCTTCCCCACAATCAAGCATTCAGTTTTATCCTCATTCAGCTTCAGTTGCTTAGAATTCATCCAGCGGGCTCTTCATGGATCAAGATTATCAAGCAACACGGGGACATAGTAAGAAGATATATCAACAACATGCCAGGTTAGATATAAGAAAATATTCATTCTGTAATAGAGTGGTGGACATCTGGAACAGCCTCCCTGAAGCAGTAGTGAGTGCACCATCGGTTAGAACCTTTGAAAATAAGTTGTATAAGGCATGGCGATCACAGAGACAAAAACTTGAGCACTTGGTAGCCATTAATATTGAGCAGGGGCCCAGACAACTCGACCACGGAAACCACCCGACCGATCAAAGTAAGAGTTATCTCGAGCCGGATACACAGGCTTTGTTATTCTCTTCCGGAATTCTTATGCGAGTTAAAAAAGAAAAGCGTACTGAAAGAGAAATTCTACGTAAATATAGGAAGTACTTACTTCACAGTCAACTACGCGGCTGTTCCCCGTTGTGTCTTCTTCTGGGGTGTTTTATGGGGTGGGTGTTGTTATTCTATCGATGTGTCTCCAGGGGATGGGCTATATCCTGTCGAGTTGCTGCGACTGTCCCCTCAGACTCTCCTGCTGCACGCCAAAATTTGCCGCCAACAACGTGCGTTTGTGGCCCAGTGATACCAAGCATAGGGATGAGTCCGCTAATCTTCAGCAGCATCGCTATAATGCCATAAAACAGTAAGTTTTGAACAAAGAAAATGCTATTTATGTGATTTTTGATAAGAAATAGTTCACTGATTGGCTCAATTCAAATATTATAAGTAATATATGGACTGTCGCCAACCTAGTGTTGACTTGCTAAATGTAGCTAAATATGCTATAGTACAGCATTCTAACTGGCAGCACTGGAGAGAGATTTACATAAATTTACATAGAAAATCAGACCCCATGGTCCAGGCCGCTTTCACAGTCGTCTGGTAAGCACCCTACGTAACCAAAGGCCCTACCATCCTGGTAGCAGCCGTTACCATCGCCTCGATCTGCTTTCATAGTCCCTGTTTTCGTGGTATCGGCGACTACCAGCGTGGTGACGGTCATGACAAGATGAAGGCGCGTGATTCGGCAGTGTTGGTATGCCGGAGCGGCGGGAAATGTCAACATTACATCAGCTGAGCGGAGGATTATGAAGGATTGATTGATTGATTGATAGTTTATTGTTGCAGGTAGACAACAAGGGAGAAGGGAGGAACATGCCATCCCAACCCCCAGGCAGGACAGTGTGTGATTATACAACTATTAGTACTATTAGCACCATGAAACTAAAAAGATACAATGGTAGGAATAAATGTGAAAAATAGACGCACAAAGAATAAACGTGAAGAATGAATATAAAGAATAACTGAGAAGAATAGATATGATGAAAAAATGTGGAGCGTCTCGCTGATACACCGCTCAAATCTGCTGATAGCCTATATTTCCTAAGGATATAATAGGAGAAAATTTATTTAATAATGGTGACAAGTACTATTAAAGTTCTATTATTTAGCAGATGTCAGCAAGACAGTCTCTTCACCTGTATATATTAATTAGTGACATTTGTTCATTATTCACATTTATTTAGCAGGCTTCACATTTATTCATTACATAACATGGCTGATTTCGCTATATGTATGCCCTATGCATATACATACATATGAGGCTATCTAGAATAATACGAGAGTTTGACCAAGAAGGCATAACAAGTGAATAATGGTGACATGTATTAAAGTCCTCCCTTCTCCTTTATTGTGCATTTTGCAACAATAAACATTCAGTCAATCAAACTGAAATTCTCAGCAGGACGTTTACTGTCAGCAGGTGAAGTGAGTTCATGTCATTCAAAGTCTTCTAATTGTTTTCTCATATTACCATTGAAGCCGTGCAACGTGTTGCTGTATAGTGTAATATTTTTTTACATCCATTCAAATAAATAATATAACCACTTGAGGGCAAGAATTTGTACTATTTACTAATTAATGTCATTGGTAAGCTCCATTGGGGAGCCCCCGCGGCTACCAGAGCTCCGTTACCAGAGGTTCCAATCTCTGGCACTGGTGCAAACAAACAGCGCCGCGAAAGGCGACTGTGAAAGCGGATTTCTTGTTGGTAGCGGCGATCGCCGCTCGTTAGTAACGATCAACACAAACAAACGTGACCGTGAAAGCGGCCCTAGGTGGTCTGTCCTTAAACTTAAGTGATTCTACATTAATCAGATGGCTCCAAAACGTTGCATTTCAACTCTAGTTAATATTAAGTTGAAGGAAATGACGGTCGAGCTTGTTTTTGAAGAAGTCAATCTTGTTACACTGGGCCACTGACGGTGGGAGCTTTTTCCATTCTCGCACTACAACGTTGGTGAAGAAAAATTTGGTGCAGTCTGAATTTACTTGTCTACATTTAAGTTTTACGCTATTGTGTCATCGATCATAAACAATGGTGATCTGTCTATATTCGTGAAACCATTAAGTATTTTAAAACATTCAATCAGTTTTCCTCGGAAGCGACGTTTCTTAAGAGAGAACATGTTAATTATGGGTGAAAAGCCTTTCTTCGTAAGATTTGTTGCGCAAGGAAGGGATCATTTTTGTTGCCCGACGCTGACACCTTCTAATTTAGCAATGTCCTTTGCATGGTGGGGAGACCAAAACTGTACCGCATATCCCAAGTGGGGTCTGACGAAACTATTGTAGAGTGGAAGTATTACATCTTTATTCTTGAATAAAAAGTTTCTTTTAATGAAGCCAAACATTCTGTTCGCTTTATTTTCTGCATCGATGCATTGCTGTGAGAATTTGAGGTCTGACGCGATTTTGACCCCCAAGTCCTTAACGCATTGAACGCTTTTGAGTTTGACGCCGCGCATTTCGTAATCGAACTTCTTATTCCTTGTTCCAACTTGAAGGACCTGGCAATTGTCTACGTTAAAGGGCATCTCCCATCTATCAGACCAAGCTGAAATTTTGTGCAAATCCTCTTGGAGGCTTTGCCTGTCTTCGTCAGTGTGAACCGAGTTACCAATCTTTGTGTCGTCTGCAAATTTACTAATGCGATTATTGAATCCAACATTCACATCGTTGATGTAAATAATGAAGAGCACTGGGCCAAGAACCGAGCCCCGAGGGACGCCACTAGTGGCCGGCGCCCACTCTGAGTTAAATCCGTCAATCACCACTCTTTGTTGTCTGTTGCTCAACCAATTCGCAATCCATCGGTGTACTTGACCGTCAATACCTATTTGCTTTAATTTGTAAAGTAATTTATGATGTGGAACTTTATCAAACGCTTTCTGGAAATCAAGATAGACTACGTCTAGTGATGTGGTTACGTCATAAACTGTGAAGAGGTCGTTATAAAAGGTCAATAGGTTTGATAGGCAGGATCTTTTGTTACGGAAGCCATGTTGTGAGTCCCCAATTAATGAGTGGCTTTCAAGGTAACTCACAATTTTGTCTCTAATTATGCTCTCAAGTAGCTTACCTACAACCGAAATTAAAATAATGGGCCTGTAATTACCTGGTACTTTTTTGTCTCCTTTCCTAAAAATCGGTGTCACGTTAGCCTTTTTCCAATCCGAAGGGATGATTCCTTGTCGCAAGGACATAATTGAATACGGTTGCTAGGGAGGAGAGTATTTCGCTCTTTGTTTCTTTGAGCAGTGTAGGATATACTTTGTCAGGTAAATATTTTAAAACATTTGATTAGTTTTCCTTGGAGGCGACGTTTCTCAAGAGAGAACATGTTAAGGGTGGAAAGCCTCTCTTCGTCTAGGATTTGTTGCGCAAGGAAGGGATCATTTTTGTTGCCCGACGCTGAACACCTTCTAATTTAGCAATGTCCTTTGCATTGTGGGGAGACCAAAACTGTACCGCATATTCCAAGTGGGTTTTGACTAAACTATTGTAGAGCGGAAGTATTACATCTTTATTCTTGAATAAAAAGTTTATTTTAATGAAGTCCAACATTCTGTTTGCTTTATTTGCTGTATCGATGCATTGCTGTGAGAATTTGAGGTTTGACGCGATTTTGAGTAAGCCGTTACAAAGGCTGTTGTTGGGTCCGAAACAGATCTTCAAGGATCACTCTGGATGTGTAGAATGACAATGTTGGAATACAACGTTGTCAAGTGTCGTGGTATTTATACAAAATCTTTGTTATTAACATATTATCTTAAAAACGAAACAATCTTAACGCTATGTGACCTTATTGGATTATCCAATTATTTAATTAAATTCATTTAAAGGTAGTAAATAGCTGACATATGAGAGGAAGCGAGAAGTGTTGAGAGCAGCAGGTGCGGGGTTTAGCTGACCCGCAGCTGTCACACCCCTGTCCGCCAGTTTCAAATAGATTGACTATAGTTCCTCTATCATTTTTTCCTGGATTGATAGAAAAGGCTGATGGATTTTCTTAATAAAAATTCATAGTGCAAGAGTTTGTAATTGGTATACTAATTTATATCTTTATTAAGTTTGTGTTGGATTTTGATTACCATTATTATTATTGTTGTTGTTGGAATAGCCACACACCAGTGTTGTATCATAAAAATGTATGATAGTCCTGAGAACAGTGGGTCAGTGTTTGCAGGAAGCAACATGGTTACTCCAATGATAGTCTTCCACAGTACTGCACTCGCCATGGCAGCGGGACGGGCCAGTCGGGGGTCTGCGGGCAAGCACTCGATGCACACTCCTGCAGGAACAGACCTCCTCACATCGTCCCAGCCCAGTGAGCCCACACTACAGAGACCTGCTGGGATGTGAATGGGAGGATTGCAAGAACGATTATGATTATGATTATGATTTGTATATTGTTACCATTTATCGTCCATCTTCTAACACTTTTGGGGATGATGAACAACTTCTTAACTTTCTTTATGAATTTTGCTTGGGTAAGGATGTAGTGTTGTTGGGTGATTTCAACTTGCCTTCAGTTCATTGGGAAAGGGATTTGGTTTCATTTGGGTTATCATTCAGGGATCGCCAATTCTATGATTGGTTTAATATTCTTGGGCTTACTCAGTGGGTTACTGAGCCGACATTTATACCTTCTGGCAACACACTAGACCTTAAACTAACTAGTGAGAGTGACAGAGTTGGTGAGATACGGGTGCTTCCTCCCTTCCCTAATTGTAGTCACAGCCCAACACTTTGCAGTTACATTTTTCAGGATATTTCGGGATCCCAAATGTCATGTAGTCATAGACTCTGGCATAAGGGTAAATACCAACAGATAAGTAGCCACTTGTCTGTTGTTGATTGGGACTTGGAATTTCTACACCTTAATGTCGAACAGATGTTTTCACGTTTCCTTAATATTTTGATGCCTTTAATTGATAGATACATTCCCTCCTCTACCATCAAGGCAGGTGCTCATTCCCCTAAATGGCAGGTTCGCCCGCCTCAAGCTTTGAAGAGGAGACGCCATATGCTGTGGATACAATACAAGACAATACGTTCTCGTTTAGGAAGGAATTCTAGTGAGGCCACTGATGCATTAAGTCTTTTTCAGGCGGCTAACCTCCAGTATCGGAATTTTACCTTAGCAAAGCAGGCGGAGTATGAAGCGTCAATTGTAGACAAATCTTTACACAACTCAAAGGTTTTTCATTCATATATACGCCAGAAGAAGGTGGGCAAACCTCGAGTTGGTCCACTAATGTCAGACAATGGTAATGTCATCAACCAGGCAGAGGGCATGGCTAATATTTTCGCTGCGGCATTTTCCTCAGTTTATGTGCAGGAAATTCCTGATCATCCTGAGCCTCACCAGGTCTTTGATGGGAGCATTGGACACATTGATATCTCATTGGATTCTGTCATTGCTGTACTTTCAGATCTCGATGTGTCGTCGTCAATGGGACCAGACGAGCTCCATCCTTGTTTGCTTAAATCTTGTAAAGATGAACTTTCTTACCCTTTATGGCTCATTTTCAGATCTTCTCTGGACACATGCACTCTACCATCCATATGGAAGAGGTCCTTGATTGTGCCAATCTTTAAGAAGGGGATTAGACATGATCCTTTAAATTATAGACCAGTATCGCTGACATCAGTCTGTGTGAAATCTCTTGAGCGTATATTATGTAAATTTATTTTTGATTATGCCACAAGTAATAACATTTTGTGTAATGAGCAGTTTGGTTTTCGTCCAGGCAGATCCACAGAGGACCAGCTGCTGCGGACATACAATGATGTTACTTGTGCCATGGACCAGGGTAAAAATGTTGATCTCATTCTTTTTGACTTTTCTAAGGCCTTCGACACTGTATGTCATGACATTTTGTTGGATAAGCTTAGGAAATTGGGTATTACAGGCAATTAGCTTTTGGGCTGGATAAGGGAGTTTTTAAAATCTCGGGTTATGAATGTTGTAGTCGATCGTCAGTTGAGTCGTCCTTGCGATGTGGTCAGTGGAATGCCCCAGGGTTCGGTTCTTGGTCCACTTCTATTTCTTCTATATATTAACTTTCTTACTCATGACATTAGTTCCTATACAAAATTTTTTGCTGATGACCTTAAATTGTATATTTCAATTGAGACTAACTGTGTGCATACTGCTCCCCAAAACATGGCTTCTTGTCAAAGAGATATTGATAATCTTTACAAAGTTGCATTGTCTTGGGGTTTATCCATGAACATTAATAAATGTGTAGTTGTCAAATTCCAAAGGCGGACCGTGGACTTGTCGGGTTTACCGGCCTCTGGTATGTATTATCTAAATGTCATTCCTATTCCAGTTAAAGATTCTGCAATGGACCTTGGGGTTAACTCATGTCGATTCTTCCTTGAAATTTCACCAGCACATACAGAACGTCGTCCAGAAAGCACGTGGCATGGCTCAAAATCTACTTAAATCTACAGTTAACCGCGATGCTTCCTTTCTTGTCCCTATTTATGTAACGCATATTCGGCCTTTACTGGAATATTGTTCAGCTGTGTGGAATCTGGGATATATTACTCTCAACTTACTTGAGTCAGTGCAGAGACGTTGGACCTGGACTTGTACTCTGTCCATAGTCGACTGCTACGACATGACATGGTAATTAAAGTATTGGCAAATATTTCACGAATTTTGTGCTATTGCCCCCGAGGATATGTTTGTCAGTCCACCTCTAGGCACCACAAGAGGCCATCAGTATAAGGCTGCACACATAAGAACTGAATTAGAGATCCGCAAGAGGTTCTTCAACGTCCGATCAGGTATCTCGCTGTACGTGGAACTCTCTTCCCCAGCATGTTGTTTCAGCTAATTCACTCTCGGCATTCAAAGCATCCCTTGCTGCTCATCTCGGTGACAGACTTTTTACATTTTAGTTTGTTCATTTACATATTATTAATTGATTATTTACTTTGCTGCACATGATGCACAATTCCAGCTCTGTCTATAGCACATGTATTTGTATGTACGGAGGTTACTGAATTAGTCGGGCTGGCGCATCAGCAGAGTGCGGCTTCCTTTTGGGCCCTGTGTCTACCGGGTTCTGGGAAGCCCACCAGGTGAGAGAACCGGTGAGAGAACGGAGAGGGAATGGATGCTGCTGCTGCTGGGACTGAGTGCTGAAGCAAATGAGAGAATTATAGAAGCCATGAAGAGTTTTCTGGAAAAGATGTGGTGTGCAAGAAATAGGGAATTGGAAGATTTGTAATGGATACTGCTTGTTTTGTTTTATTTTTACAGGTTGTGCCGATATGAAGGCCTGACTCCAACTCTTGCTGTACAGGTGACCCGTTGGAGAGTCAGGCCTTCGTATCGGCACAACCTGTAAAAATAAAACAACACAAGCAGTATCCATTACAAATCTTCCAATTCCTTTTGCACACACCACATCTTTTCCAGAAACTCTTCATGGCTTCTATAATTCTATCATTTGCTTCATCACTCAGTCCCAGCAGCAGCAGCATCCATTCCCTCTCTGTCCTTGCAATCCTCCCATTCACATCCCAGCCCATCTCACTCAGTGCCACCCTCATCATCTCTGTCCTTTCTCTCCGGTACCTCCCACACACCAGCATCCATTCCCTCTCTGTTCTTGCAATCCTCCCATTCACATCCCAGCCCATCTCACTCAGTGCCACCCTCATCATCTCCGTCCTTTCTCTCCGGTACCTCCCACACACCAGTATCACATGCACGACAGTTTAATCCACACCCCTGTCACACATCTGACACACTTTGCGGCGGGACTCAGACGGTCAGACCACCTGTAATTTCTTGCATTCACATTCATGCACTGCGCTCGAGCTTGGAAGAGAAGATCACCACCCAGGCTTCCATCATACCAGCTGACACACTGCGGGGCTTCCTTTTCCCTGTACCACTCCAAAGTACTCTTTCGCTCCATCTCATGCTTCCACCTCCTCAGACCGTCACTTTTCACTGCACTGTCTATCTCTTTCTTCCACTTTCTCACATTCCATTCTAGACCCTCACTATTCCTGTCAGTCACCTTCCATTCAAAGAAACGCCTCCCTTCCCCTCTGCTCACCCACCTGACTCGCATACCACTGTCACCAACCATTCTCATGCAGTTCTTAATCCATTTGCTCTCATGCACACTCCACAAGTAAACCTTCCGTGCCAGTCTCGCGTCATCCATTCGTTCCAATCTGACTTTGTATCTAAGGGTAGCCTTCCTAAATCTTTCCAAAAAGGTACTCCACCCCATATCACCCCTCAATGCTTCCACCGCTGCATACCTTGGTGCATTCAAAGCTAACCTACCGATCCTATTTTGCCCTACTTCCAATTTATCCATTTCCAACTCACTCCATGTAATCACCTCCATCCCATACATCACACTCGGCACTGCTACACTCTTCCACACCTCTCTTAGCACATCCATGCTCTCATTCTTGCCGCACTTCCCAGACAGCCCACCCATTGATTTACTAGGCTAATCTTCTCATTCTTTGTCCTTTCACATCCACTCGGACTCATCCATACACCCAGGTACTTGTATGCATCTGTTTGCCCTAGCTCTGTGTCTCCTAGCCTCCAGGTCCTATTTCTCTCATCTTCTGCCCCATTCACAACCATTATCTGACTTTTCTCACTACTATATTTTACTCCAAAATCTCTCCCATACTCATTCACCACATCTAATAGTTCCTGCAGTTCCTCCGCTGACTCACTCACGACTACCACATCATCTGCATACAGAAGCACACTTACCCTGTCTTCTCCTACTTTTACTCCTGCACTCTTTCTCCTCATCCTGGCTGCCAACTCCTCAGTATACAGACTGAAGAGAGTTGGAGACAGGATGCAGCCCTGCCTTACACCTCTTTCACTCCCCACCCACTCTGTCTCTAATGCTCCTAACCTATACCTGGCTCTCGTATCCCCATACATACTCCTAATGATTCGCACTATCTTATCACTCAAACCTACTTTCTCTAGTACCTTGCACATCACCTCCCTGTTTACTCTATCATACGCTTTCTCAATATCAAGAAACCCAAGATACAACGAACTTCCATTCCTCCTTTTCCTCTCTATCATCTCATTTACCACATACATATTGTCCTCTGCCCTCCTGTCTGTGCAAAAACCATTCTGCTCCTCACCCAGCACTCTCTCTCTTTCAATCCACTTACACAGCACACTTGTACAGCAAGAGCAAGAGCTTGGTTTTGGTGCTCCCTTTTGTTAATCACCCTGGACCACAGGTGTTGCCCAGGCCAGGAGATGTTGTCTCTCCTCTGTCACCAAGTGCCAGAGGAGGACAGAGCAGATAAGCCAAAGGTTAAACAGTTCCGGCACAGAAAGACTCATAGTTGTACTGGTGCCCTGAGTTGCCTTCTGTCAGAGTCCTTCCTGTCCCAAGTCTCTCACAAAGGAACAGTGAAACAGAAAATAACCAGACCTGCAAGATCATAGGTACTAATGTTTTTTTTATCCAGCATTCTCATATTGGCATTCCTTATTTCTGCCAACTGTTCTTGTGAGATGTAAATATTGGACTAATAAATCTGATCTGTGCTAATTGTACTCACCATCTTACTATCCTTGTGTAAGTATCAGACCTCGGCTAACCACATGAAGTAGTAAGTTGGTTGCAGGATCGTGTTCAGTAGTCGTTGCCCTCCAGAGCACCCCCTGAGACACCTCCCAGCAGAGTCCCGCCTGCACCACCACCACCACCACACAGGGGTTGAGGGTCTTGAGGAAGTGTTTGCTGCTGTTGTTTAAGGTATTACACTTTTCTGTTGTATTTTGTTCAGTTTTTAATTTTTTATGCTGACTTTTGTTTTGACTGTCTGGAGTTATGTCAGTTATTTTTGGTGTTTAAAACTTTTATTTTGTGAGAAACAGATGTACTAACTAACTAATGAGGAGCATACACCTGGGGTCAAGTCACTTCACTCACTCACCGTCCATACTCCCATCAGTCCTCCCGAGCAAGCTCCCACACAGCTGCCTCGTCCATCCCAAGTCCCTCCCGGCAGGATCGGCTGACTTGCCCCAGCCATGAGTTATGAGGGCGTCCCCTTGGTCTCCTCCACAAAGGGTTGTCTCATACAGAAACAACCCTGTGAGCAAGATCAATGTTCAGGAGGTGCGCCACGTGCCCATATACCCGGAGTTGGTGTTGACAGACTAAGTTGGTAACAGGCCTCGATTCAGTTTCACAGAGTAGTTGCTGATTCAACATGAAGTCATTCCAGTGATATCCCTTGATCCTACCAATGCACTTGGTACCAAAGGTATCGACTTGTCTCTCCAAGTCACTATTCAGTGTACAGGGAGCACAGGCGACTTAAAGATTCAAATCTTTGTCCACCTGCATAGATATTGACAACGCCATATACTCGTACTGAGCGAGTCCATAACACCGTGGGCCAGCTCAATCTGTTCAGTGACAGACTTTTTTTTCATTAATATTATTATTACTATTATATATTACCATTATTATTATTATTATTATTATTATTATTATTATTATTATTATTATTATTATTATTATTGTTATTGTTATCATTATTATTGTTTCGTTTTGATTTTTTTTTTTCCCCCATCTTTTACACTATACACGTTTATGCAGGAACTTCTGGCATTGTTTATTTTCTCACTGTTTGGATTCTTGGCAGCACAAGTTCCTGGATACTGAGTGGGGTGTGTTGTTATCATCTGTCAACACTTACTTTGGGCGTAGCACTGAAAAAACAGCATTCTGTTCACAAGCTTTCCGGAGGCTGTGTAACCTGTCAAGGAATGGCATCGGTGGGCCTACCAAGAAGGTCATGGCGAGTTAGAGCACCTTCTAGCAAGGATGAATGAATGACAGTGTTTCCCAAAGCATTTATGAAGCAAAGCAAAAGAATGTGTGTGATGACATACATTTCTTATGATTAATAGGAAAATATTGGCATATAATATGATTTCAGCTTTTTACTGATATATTACTTTTTGAAACCAAAACTTGAGTGAACATTAAATCTTATCACATTTGTATCTTGAAAAATAGAAAGCCCAGATTTTCACATGTCATGACAGAATACCTGCCCTTGCCAAAACCTTAACGACAGGTACTGTAAAGAAGGAGTGGGTGATTGAGATGCTTAATGTACAGTAAGACACAGGTGAAGCATGACCATGACAGAACTTCCTTGCCTTCGTATAAAACTTTTGTGGGTCACAGTTACATTTAGAGAAAGATTTTGGATTATTCCTCCAATTTAGAAAAATATACATTGTACATCTTAAGCACAGTCCAATTATTTTGTGAGGAGACCCAGCTCGAACCACTCAAGCTGCGTCCTTGACAGAAAGCCAAAAATATAGTGTTAGTATTTATGTACAGATTTTACATAAGGGTAGGAATGTCACTAAGAAATTGGGTGCCAGCCGCACGGCACTGACGTGTGGCTGCGTCTGGGCAGTGCGTGGCGGCAGCGGGACGGGCCAAGGGGCACGCTGCCCCTCCTCCCCGCTGCCCCACAAGGAGCCAGGCCACAGTTTTCCCTGATATTTTTTTCAGCACATGTGCCAAGACCCACACAGCATCATGCTGTGTGTGGAGCATCACTAAACTATCTCTACCCTACCTTGATGCCTCTGAGGTTCAGACACACAATGAGAAAGGTGAGAGTGGGATGTGGCACTTCCTGGATCCATCAGGTGGGCACTCCAGCGGCCCTCAGCCTCTGGGTTCAAGAGTTGTTGTGGGTCATGAGATGGTCCACCACACACGTGTTGTATAGTGTGGAAACAACGATAATGACAAGAAGTAAACTAAAGAGGATAACTTGGGGGAATGTCAAAGGTAACAGCCAACAATGTATAAAAATGGAGTAACCGGGGTGCGGATGTTGACATGGTCTAGCCCCGTGTTTTATCACTATGTCAAGTAATTATGATAAGATATTATATATAATCAGAACACTAGATTTTTATGTGTGCCAGATAACACATTTGATAATGAATTCAGTAGCAAGTTTCTGCCAGCAGTGCACAGCTGTCATCTAAGGCACTCAGTGGCCTTTGTAAGGGTTGGCAGAATCATCTACTTTGGTAAGTGAATGACCAGCAACAACCTGAAGTCGTCACAACACAGCCTCACCAACCACTCTGCGAGAGTGACAAGGCCTGTGGACCTGACTGGGTGAGGATCACATCCTCCTGCACTCAACTTCCAGGCATAAGGCAGTCATTACACCAGCATGGCAGAATGTGACCACTGCCTACACCTCCATGGCTGAGGGAGCTGCCTGGAGAACTGCTGTTGTCATCAGCTAGACCGGCAACACACAAACTATGCACTGCATGACTCCTACGGCAGCAGCATCTATCAGGCCCTGCGTCTGTCACCAGTGTGGTGGTCACCTGCCTCCACAGGCGTCAGGTGTTGGCCTTTGCTCGGGCCACACCAGCCACAAAGTAACACCTACGTAATGCATTGATCTGGTATCGAGTGATCTCATTGCTGACACTGATGTACTGTTTGGAATGAATGTTAAAAAAGGACAGGATGAAAAGCTGTCTAACACAACCTACGTAAGTCCTCTAACCTCTTAGCCTCGTTAATGCCTACAAACTGCTCTGAAAGCACTAGTCATCAAGGCAGTTGAAGCGTTTTACGACTTGTACAGTAAGTTTGCACCTTTGTGATGTCATTCTCTACCATCCACTTGATGTCGTAACACAACAAGACAGCAAACGAGGGGGACTCTTACATCTACGGTACAGACTTGAAATAGCAGTGATAATAAGGCCTTGGCCCTTAGAATAGAAGGATATCACATTGTCAACTCAATAAAGGTTGTTCCAGTTCTCAAAAAGAAAGGTCATCAAAGCCTACACATGGTTCATGAATACTGATTACTTGCAATACTTATGAGTAAAAAAAGCTTTATACCTTAGAAATGAGGATGTATGGTATGATCTGCAAGAATGACAAACTAAAATTGCAGCATCCCATGCTGTCTACAATGAAGATGAGCCTAATGATAATATATATGTTGCTTAGTGCTGGAAAAGTCTTCAAGTTTCTGTTTATACTTCCTTGTTTTCTTGTAGTTTGTTTTGTTCTTCAACATTTTTATTTTATTTCTCTAAGACCCGCGGTGTTAAGGTTGTCCTCTACTCGGCACTCTTGTCTTCTTCTCCCCTCGTGTTTTCTCTGATCACTATTGGTTTATTTCTTCTTCATTTTCTTGGAGAGCTCAAGAGCCAGTTTGTAGGCGAGTGTTGGTGGCCGGTCTCTTCCGGTGGCCAGATTCTTCACCTGAAAGAAATGTCATTGGTAGTGATGGAAAATTTAACTCATGTCTGTGATGTAACTGGGGGTAGAGAGGGAGGGAGGAGCTAGCTGAGGGAGGGAGTTTAGTTACCTGTTGGGAGGTCAGGGAAGGATTATGACGTTCATCCCTGTACTGGTGGATGTCAGGTAAAAGATAAAGCAAAGAGGGCATTATTGAGGCGTCTTGAGGAGGAGGGGTGTAAGGGATCGAGCCTTTTTTTTTTTTTTTTTTTCACTGGGAAAGGCAGGAATGCAGGACAGGAATGCAGGAAGAACAAGGAACAAGTTGCAAGGGAAAATGGACCTTGTATTTTGTGTACTGAGGATAGCTTTTTCCTTACAACCTCTACTTGTTCTTCCTGGGATGTGTAGTCTGCCTTCCCCAATGCAGACTAGAGAATAAACTAACTTTGTCCCTCTGCCGGATGCCTCATATGTGGGTGAGGAAAGAATGGAAGAGTTGTAACATTGCAAGGTCTAGATATACAACGGTTACTTTTTTTTTTATCTTTTCAAGAGTGGAGTATCGAAACACCTCTCAAACTGTACTGATATTTCTTTTGAGGGCATTTTATTCTGCCCCGTGTGTGGGAGCAGCACATTCCAGGCATATTTTTTTTATTATGCTCCAGGAGTGTGTTATACTATGTAAGAAGGCCTTGGTTTGGAAGATACCAACAAGGGGTGGCTTCAGATATCATTGTTGGTAGGAGAGAGGATTGGTAGGGAAGGAACAAGAAGGAATACAACTTAGTCATCCCTCATTTATCGCAGATTTAGTATTCGAGGTTTCATAATTAAACGGACTGTCCTGGATAAAAAAAGTGAAACCCCCAAAAGTGAGCCTGTAATGAAAAAATAAATTAAGAGCGTAAGAGGGCGCTGCTACCAGGTGCCATAAGCGCGTGGGAGACCTCAGAGCCATAGATGCTTACCTTAACCGTTTGGATGCCAGCTTGGGGGGTTGGCCATTCACATGCAAGTGTTCTTATTTATACAGTTCTGAGCCATAGATGCTATAAAAGCCAATAGTTTCAATACTACATAAATTTTTACTTTTACCGTTTGGATACCACCTTGGGGGTTGGATATTCGCATGCAAGTGTTCATATTTATACAGTTCTGAGTCCCTTATTTTGTGCCGTGTGTAACTAGCGAACCTTCACTTCATCCTCGATTGGGAGAGGGACACAGCGTTTCCTCCCTGATGAGCAAGAAGCAATGGTGTTCGAGTTACTGTTCCGACACCTGTGTAAGAGTTCACGTCCTGTTAATTTTGTTAACCACGGGAGGGGGGAGTTGAAGGTTGTGGTAGGGTGGAGTGAGAGGGGGAGGCGAGGCGAGCTGTGAAGAACTCGGCCCCCTACCGTGACTCGCGGGCTGCCTTCCCTCACCATCGGTCCGGCCACGGAGTCACGTACTGTACAAGCTGGAGTACCTCCGTCATAGGGATGAGAGGCAAACCTCCCGTGAAGCCCCACCTCTTCCGTGGCTTTTTGGTAGGGTGAATTTCTGTGAGCCTTTTGAGAGTTTGTGAGTTTCTGTGAGCTGGTGTGAGTACTCAGCACGAAAGTTGAGGGATGACCATTAGGAAGGGGTGCAAAAGGCCGGCCCTGGAGAAGGTTTGGCTCACCTGCGAGGAGTGCACGATGAGGCCGTGGTTGGCGGTGATGTGCTCTTTGGTGTACTCGATGTCGTCCTCGCACACACCGCGGCACGCGTCGTCCACCAGCAAGGTCCTGTAGCCCTCCTCGATGGCGTGCTTCGTGGTGGACGCTGCCGCAGGGAAGGAGACGCGTTAGTTAGTTTTTAGGCCACTGTGATGGGTGCCGCCAGAAGTAAAAGTTAACATAGGGCCGCTTTCAGTCGTTTTGTTTTTGATCGTTACCAATGACGGCGATAGACGCTCTAATTTTCCATGTGAAACTAACCTATGGGGTAGTGGCGGCTGCAGAGGAAGCAAGAGGTGTTGAGAGTGTGTGGTAAGGTGCGGGGCTAGGCTAACCCCGCAGCCGCCACTACCCCATCGGCCAGTTTTACGTGGAAATACTATAGCGGCGATCGCCACCATTGGTAATGATCAAAACAAACAAAATGACTGTGAAAGCGGCCCATAAACATGGTAGCCATTCCAGGATCGGTCAGCAGAAGTAGGTGTATTATATTAAAGACACATTTTTTGTTTTCATGGGCAAAATGAGACTACTATTTTCGTGGAAATGGTTTTTATCTGCGCCAACCAGTAAAAAACCTGCTTTTGGTGGGTAATTATATCAGGAATATTCCCCGCGGCGCGCCCCGCCCCGCCTTGCCCCGCCGTGCACTGCTTTGCCGAATGCCGACTCTGCGAGCGACCCCCCCCCCCTCTCTCTCTCTCTCTCTCTCTCTCTCTCTCTCTCTCTCTCTCTCTCTCTCTCTCTCAATAGCCACGAATTATATATTTTTAAATTGAACCAACCCCGACTTCTATAATCTTAAACTAACGGGGAGGGGGGGGGAAACCCCACCCCACCCCCTTAAGAACAACAATAAGTGAAAATCAAATATTGTGATAGCTAATTTTTCAGTAATATATTTGAATGTTTATGTATAAAACAACTCGGTCCTACTTATAAATCCCAAACATGCCGATGTGCATCGCTAATACACCATACCAGCACACGAAGGACAAGGTACGATCCTGTGGCTTTTCAAATGCCCATAATTCATTTAAAAGATTTATGTTTCTGCATGTGCAAATAAAGGGTATTTAAATAATTTACTGTGTAAATAACAATGTTCGAAATAACATGAAATTTCTAGAAAATAAATGTTGAATGTGAGGCTAGGCTATTTCGAATATTAGGCTACCCATGCAGAGGGACCTTCAGAGCTATATGTCATATTATGTACCTGCAATGAGATGAACTACAGGTCTTTGAAAGGAAATAAATCGTTCTAGGATGATCTCACAATACTGTTTGCTAAAAGCTTCTCTCTGGTGTGCTTGTATGGTAGGCTATTAATTATCGATGCAAATCGGCATATTTCCGGTTTACATAACAGGGCCTGAGGGTTCGCTATATACACAGACATTCAAATATATCACTGAAAGTAATAAAAGCTGATCTTCACGCAACCACGAACTAACAATGCGCGAGTGGACAGATGGAATGAAACACACACACACACACACACACACACACACACACACACACACACACACACACACACACACACACACACACACACAGGCACCGCAGACAACACACACACACACACACACACACACACACACACACACACACACACACACACACATAGGCACCGCAGACAACACACACACACACACACACACACACACACACACACACACACACACACACACACACACACACACTAACCGCTTAATCCATATCCACACAGTGATAATACCGTCACCTCTGATAACACCGCACAGTGATAGTAACATCGTCTGTTTATTAAGATGTTCCTAATAAAATTATGTAGAAGCAAGGGAAAAAAAGAAAAAAAAGAAAGCCTCTCTCCATTTCCAATTCTGGCTCTTAGAAATAGTCAGTATAGTATTAAATCTTAAAAATGGTAAGGATAAAAGTAAAATAAAAGTCACGCGTACATTTGCGTAGTTACCCATCAATTCTGGTCTGGCCATACCCCCCCCTCCCAGCACCCCCATGGTCACAGTGCGCTCTGATTGGTCCTAATTTCTCCTTATGCCGAACTATAAGAGACTTCGGGAATATACGGTCTGGACGGAACGGGGCAGATCGGGACATCGAGTCGGCTATGTGTTAACTGAAGCTGTCACTTTGCGTCTGCCGTCTGTCCATAAAGACGAGTGTCAGCCCTGCGACTGTCTGTGCGCCAGTGCCACTAATGTAGCCTACTGCACGGCGGCCTGTGTCAACACAATACCTTTGACCCACTCACCTCTAATATAACTGGATTGGTTAACTCCATGCAAATATTGAAGCCCGTAGCCGCCATCTTTAAATTTCCATGGGCCTAAGTATCAACCTCGGCACATGGACTGTAAGCATGTTTTGTTCATCTTTTTCAATCGAACACAGCAGCCAGTTCACATCAAATACCAAAAAAAAAAAAAAAAAAACCTTCATTACCGAGCTTTACACAGTTTGGTAATAAAAGCACAAAATGTCAACCGTGACTCACCGACGCAGACATCGTAGGCGACGCCGCACACGAAGACGTCGGTGACGCCCCGCTTCTGCAGCTCCTCGTTGAGCGTCGTGTGGAACTTCTTGTTGTTGTCCCAGAAGACGCTGTACGAGTCCGTGTCGGGGTCGGTGCCCTTGTACACCAGGATGGCGTCCTCCACCACCTGCAGGGAGGACACACAGACAGGGAGGTGTTAGGCTTCAACGAATTTTTATATCACGGCAAAGGAAAAAAGATCAAAAGTGCTTCTCCCTCAAAAAAACAAAATACGCCTTAAAGTGATCATCTTTTTAATGCTAAAAGTATCTTCATATTTCCCTCCTGTAAGAGTTTGTCATAGGGAGAAAATATAGTCTAGAGAAAGTTCGTTCTGTTTATCAGCGAAAAGGACGGAATATTTTAAGTACTGGCTAACTCTTGCATTAGGAAGCGGGATAGCATAGGAAGAAGTTTGGACGACAGTCTTGTCCAGGGGAGCCACGAGATGTGTGGATACATGAAGTTTTCAAGCTCAGAAGATTAGTTGGCACGAGAATAGCGACTAAAGATTTAAACCCTTGCGTCAACCTTGAAATACTAGGTTGCATATCTTTTATAGCATTATAATGAACTTATTTAGAGGAGAAAAGAGCTTTAATATGTTGTAAAATAATGACTAAAAGAGATGTCAGAAAAGTGGAAGGAAATGTAATCCTTAATCTACTGTACAATGATGAGTAAAATAAAAATGTAAAAGAAAATGGAAGGAATTATAGACTTTAATCTGTTGTAAAGGAAAAAAAAGAAAGAAAATGAAAGGAAATATAAACTTTAATCTGTTGTAAAGGAAAAAAAGAAAGAAAATTAAAGGAAATATAAACTTTAATCTGTGGTAAAGGAAAAAAAGAAAGAAAATGGAAGGAAATATAAACTTTAATCTGTTGTAAAGGAAAAAAAAGAAAATGAAAGGAAATGTAAACTTTAATCTGTGGTAAAGGAAAGAAAATGAAGGGAAATATACCCTTTAATCTGTTGTAAAGGAAAAAAAAATAAAGAAAATGAAAGGAAATATAAACTTTAATCTGTGGTAAAGGAAAGAAAATGAAAGGAAATATAAACTTTAATCTGTGGTAAAGGAAAAAAAAAAAGAAAATGAAAGGAAATATAAACTTTAATCTGTTGTAAAGGAAAAAAAAAAGAAAATGAAAGGAAATATAAACTTTAATCTGTTGTAAAGGAAAGAAAATGAAAGGAAATATACCCTTTAATCTGTTGTAAAGGAAAAAAAAAGGAAAATGTAAGGCAATCTGAACCGGCCAGGCCCCCGCGTCTCACCTTGAGGTCCGCGTGCAGCTCGGCGCCCCAGCTGTTCTGGACGCAGTGCCGCGGCCACAGCTTCTGCTCCATGGGCGTGCCGTCGTTGTTCACGTCGAAGATCACGGTGTCGTAGACCTTCGCCTCATCGCTCGTCAGCTGAAGACAAGGGCCGCATTATTAAACATTTCGTCGCCCAAGTTCACATATTTGACAATGCTTTCGTAAAAGTTTTGGGCATTTCTAGTAGTTTTATGATCCTGGTAGTAGTTTGACCCTTCTTCTGTACCGTGAACCTAAAGAAACACTCATTAGAACCCGATTGACCCTCTCTTTGACCTTTGGAAATAGTTGATGTAAGAATCGAAAGTGTCTTGTAATACCGACCATTTGAGGAAAGGTTAGGCTAGCCGCGAACAGTTAGAACTCTACGCTGCCTCGTTGCCATGTTTCAGTTATTACAGCATTCATCATCAACAGCAGCCATTGAGTTTTGCGCGGCTCTTTTTGTAAGAACATGGCGCCTCAGATGAAGGTGGTCAAACTCATATTCTCTGGCTCCCGGGAAAATTATAATCACGGGGCTTGGCTGTTTAAAATTCATCTACCTATTACGTTCATGTTTTATTTATTGATATTTTCTTATTATTCATTTTTTAACCTGTGGGGACAATGAAGGCAGAGTGATCAGAGAGAGAGAGAATGGAGAGGAAAGAGAGAGAAACGTCAGTGGAAATCGACAAGTTGATAGACAGGTAAATCAACAAACAGAAAATTCAAGGAAGTAAAAAAGTTAATGATAGAGACAGACGGGAAGATTACAGGCAGGAAAACGAGAATAAAACCGACCAGAATGGGGTAAACAACCGTAAAAGCGCCACTGACACACACACACACACACACACACACACACACATGAGCCAGCACAAATACAACCTCTTTTGGGTTCGCCTCAAATTACGGTGGATCGCCATTAGCTCCGGGTCGTGATTCGGGGTGACGGCCGCCGCTATCTGTGTTTCCCTTTGATTCCGGATTAGAGAGTACCAGGTCACGACTCGCTGTGTGTGTGTGAGCTCTTTCGCTAACCTAAAAAGTCTGGAGGTCACTTGGTACGCGCCTGACCCTGTGACCTGGCTTTTGTGTGACTTTGTGGGTGATTGAGGGAGTTTTTTTTTAAGGTCAACGAAAAAAGTAAAAAAAAGGCCTTGTTGTTGTAGCTCCTCCTCCACCGCTGCTATTTTGCTACTCCTCATTGGTCTCTTTCACCCTCTCCTCCTCCTCCTCCTCCTCTTCTGCCTCCTATACGTTTTTCCCCTCCTCTGCCTCCTAAACGTTTCTCCCCTCCTCTGCCTCCTTAACGTTTTTCCCCTCCTCTGCCTCCTAAACGTTTTTCCCCTCCTCTGCCTCCTAAACGTTTTTCCCCTCCTCTGCCTCCTAAACGTTTTTCCCCTCCTCTGCCTCCTAAACGTTTTTCTCCTCCTCTGCCTCCTAAACGTTTTTCCCCTCCTCTGCCTCCTAAACGTTTTTCTCCTCCTCTGCCTCCTAAACGTTTTTCTCCTCCTCTGCCTCCTAAACGTTTTTCTCCTCCTCTGCCTCCTAAACGTTTTTCTCCTCCTCTGCCTCCTAAACGTTTTTCCCCTCCTCTGCCTCCTAAACGTTTTTCTCCTCCTCTGCCTCCTAAACGTTTTTCTCCTCTGCCTCCTAAACGTTTTTCCCCTCCTCTGCCTCTTAAAGGTTTTTCTCCTCCTCTGCCTCCTAAACGTTTTTCTCCTCCTCTGCCTCCTAAACGTTTTTCCCCTCCTCTGCCTCTTAAAGGTTTTTCTCCTCCTCTGCCTCCTAAACGTTTTTCTCCTCCTCTGCCTCCTAAACGTTTTTCCCCTCCTCTGCCTCTTAAAGGTTTTTCTCCTCCTCTGCCTCCTAAACGTTTTTCTCCTCCTCTGCCTCCTAAACGTTTTTCCCATCCTCTGACTCCTAAACGTTTTTCCCATCCTCTGCCTCCTAAACGTTTTTCTCCTCCTCTGCCTCCTAAACGTTTTTCTCCTCCTCTGCCTCCTAAATGTTTTTCTCCTCCTCTGCCTCCTAAACGTTTTTCCCCTCCTCTGACTCCTAAACGTTTTTCCCATCCTCTGCCTCCTAAACGTTTTTCCCCTCCTCTGCCTCCTAAACGTTTTTCCCCTCCTCTGACTCCTAAACGTTTTTCCCATCCTCTGCCTCCTAAACGTTTTTCCCCTCCTCTGCCTCCTAAACGTTTTTCTCCTCCTCTACCTCCTTCATACACCTCCTCCTTCTTCTCCTTCTCTTCCTCTTTCCTTCTTCTGCACCTGCTTATTCCTCCCTTTCTCTTTTTTACATATTTATCCTTCCTCTTCTTGTTCTTCTTACTTTATTTTTTCTTCCTCCTCCTACAAGTCCTACTCCTTCCTCCTTCTCTTCCTCCTAGAAATCCTACTCCTACTCCTCCTTCTCCTCGTCTTTCTCTTCATCCTCATCCTCTCCCTATTTTTCTTCCTCCTCCTCATACAAGTCCTACTCCTCCTGACTCTTATTTTATTATCTCTTTCTTCCTTCCTTCCTTCCTCCTCCTCCTCCTCCTTCTACAAATTCTATTCCTACTCCTCCTCCTTCTCCTCGTCTTTCTCTTCATCCTCATCCTCTCCCTATTTTTCTTCCTCCTCCTACAAGTCCTACTTCCCCTGACTCTTCTTACTTTATTTTTTCTTCCTTCCTTCCTCCTCCTCTTCCTACAAATCCTCCTCCTCCTCCTTCTCCTCGTCTTTCTCTTCATCCTCATCCTCTCCCTATCACCACCACCACCACCGCCACCGCGTACCTTGCAGGAGGTGTGGAGGGGCCGCATCTGCACGTTGTCGATGAAGGAGACGTGGTTCTCGGGGTGCCAGTCGAGCGAGTACACCACCACGTCGAACCGGTTCTCCTCCAACACCTGGTTCACGGGCGGGATCACCTGGGGAAGGGAGGTAATTAGTACAAGCGAGGTACAGGTGAGCTGGATCTGTCTTTATACCGTTTGTTTTGTTTGATCTTATTTTGTTTGTTTGTTTGTTTGTTTTTTCTCTATGACCATTTTTTTGTCAAGTTGTCAGTCTATCCTTGTGACATTTAATCATCCTTTTTTTTTTATCCTCTCTGCCTTTTTTTTCTATTCTTGTCTTTTCTTCTCTGTTTTTTTTAATTTCCTTCTGTCTGTTGTTTTTTCTCCTGTCCTTTTCCCTTATTTCTGTCTTTTCCTCTTCACCTGGTTAAGGGAGATAATTAGTACAGGTGAGTTTTACAAGGCTTGTTTTCTATGTGTTTTTATTTTTGTATTTTCCTTCCTTCTGTTAATTGTCTTTGACCCTGTTCTTTACCATTTCCTTCTGCCTTTTCCCTTTCTCCTGGATAAGGGAGATAATTAGCTTTCTCTATTTATATATCTTTATCTATCAATATCTAATAATTATCTATCAGTCTGTATTTATCTATATGTATCTATCTATCTATTCCCTCTGTTTCCATGTGTATCTATCTATCTGTGTATCTAGTAGCTGTCTATTGGCCTGTTCACACACTCCATCACCCTTTCTCCTTCCAAACCTGATGGCCAGGCAGCCTCACCTCCTCGCCGTGATGACCCGCCGGACAGTTGCTGAGGGCGAGGGAGCCGGAGATGAAGTCGTTCTGCACGTCCACCACCACCAGGGCCGTCACGGGGCGCACCACCTGAACCGGACACACGCCAAAGACAGGTTAGTGAAGCGTACACCCTTAGAGATAAATCCCTCTAAACACTTATCGGCTATATTATAAGACTTAAGCCATTTTCTTCCCTCCTAGCCAAATGCCTCTAAACACTTATCCGCTATGTTATAAGACTTAAGCCATTCTCTTCCCTCTCAGCCAAATGCCTCTAAACACTTATCCGCTATGTTATAAGACTTAAGCCATTCTCTTCCCTCCTAGCCAAATGCCTGTAAACTATTCCCCGTATTACAAGTTCTCTCCTAAGCTCTTCCCTTGACATCATTTCCAAGAATATTAGTATCGCAGACTTTGTTTCTTACGATTTTTCTGTATGAATAATTCTACATATTAGTTTTCTCTTGTAAGGAAAAGCATAGCGTAAATAAGATAAGATAAGGGTTTTGGAGGGGAAGTATGTGAAATCCAACAGAGGCGTAAAATATATGTAGTTTAGAAGGTGCCGTTGTGTTTTGAGTTGGTAACAATTGACATCTTGCTGTTATTAGTCCTGAAATCGTATGGCGTTTTAGCTAAATGCAAAAAGTCTTAAAAAATCATAAGCTGTTACAGACAAATGCCTCTCAGTGCTACACAATAACTGTTGCTAATCCGAAAATCGCAGGGAATCATAGCTGAGTGTCTCGGTATACCACGCTTACTGATCTTAATCCTCAGGCCACCAAGAGCACTCACCTTAATTTAATTAGGTGTAGTAGAGGGTGTTGCTGCCAAATGCCTTTCAGTGCTACACCTACTGGTAACCCGGTAGCAGCGACGGGGCAAATTTGTGGCTTTACCGTGTACCAGCGACGGGCCATATTTTTGCCATGATATACAGTAACCCCCCAAAAATAGATGATGCATAAACTGATCACAAAAGGGGTTGAAATATATTATGAAATGGTTTGCGTGAGTGATGATTTTTTCTCATTTTTCTCGCTTAGAGGGAGCTTTAAGAAACATGATCCCCGCAGCTACCGGGTTAATAATCCTAAAATCGCAGGGAATTATAGTTAAATGCTTCTATATGCAACGGTCGCTGACACTAATCCTTGACTCGCCAAGAGCACTCAGGTTGATGTGTTGTGGAGGGTGCTACAGCCAAATGCCTCTGAACCATGAACGCCTTTGAACCAACACCCTCTAAACCTCTAAAGTCCTGTCCAAGAATCTCTAAACCAAGAACGCCTTTGAGCCAACACCCTCCAAACCTCTAAAGTCCTAACCAAGAATCTCTAAACCAAGAACATCGTGGGTGTTGATACTTGTAAACCATGAACGCCTTTGAACCAAGACTCTCTAAACCTCTAAAGTCCTGCCCAAGAATCTCTAAACCAAGAACGCCTTTGAACCAACACCCTCTAAACCTCTAAAGTCCTGCCCAAGAATCTCTAAACCAAGAACGCCTTTGAACCAACACCCTCCAAACCTCTAAAGTCCTGCCCAAGAACCTCTAAACCAAGAACGCCTTTGAACCAACACCCTCTAAACCTCTAAAGTCCTGCCCAAGAATCTCTAAACCAAGAACGCCTTTGAACCAACACCCTCCAAACCTCTAAAGTCCTGCCCAAGAACCTCTAAACCAAGAACGCCTTTGAACCAACACCCTCTAAACCTCTAAAGTCCTGCCCAAGAATCTCTAAAAGAAGAACGCCTCAACCAAGAACGGCATGTGTGTAGGTCCTTCTAAACCATGAACGCCTTTGAACCAAGACTCTCTAAACCTTTAAAGTCCTGCCCAAAAATCTCTAAACCAAGAACGGCGTGTGTGTAGATACTTCTAAACCATGAACGCCTTTGAACCAAGACTCTCTAAACCTCTAAAGTCCTGCCTAAGAATCTCTAAACCAAGAACGGCGTGGGTGTAGATACTTCTAAACCATGAACGCCTTTGAACCAACACCCTCTAAACCTCTAAAGTCCTGCCCAAGAATCTCTAAACCAAGAACGGCGTGGGTGTAGATACTTCTAAACCATGAACGCCTTTGAACCAACACCCTCTAAACCTCTAAAGTCCTGCTCAAGAATCTCTAAACCAAGAACATCGTGGGTGTAGATACTTGTAAACCATGAACGCCTTTAAACTAACACCTTCTAAACCTCTAAAGTCCTACCCAAGAATCTCTAAACCAAGAACGGCGTGGGTGTAGATACTTCTAAACCATAAACGCCTTTGAACCAACACCCTCTAAACCTCTAAAGTCCTGCTCAAGAATCTCTAAACCAAGAACATCGTGGGTGTAGATACTTGTAAACCATGAACACCTTTAAACCAACACCTTCTAAACCTCTAAAGTCCTACCCAAGAATCTCTAAACCAAGAACGGCGTGGGTGTAGATACTTCTAAACCATGAACGCCTTTAAACCAAGACTCTCTAAGCCTTTACTAAATCAAGAATATGAAATCCAAGAACGCCTCTAAACCTATAACCCGAGAACGCCAGTAACACTCAGGTTATTTATATGTGGGTAGGGTGCTATTGTTAAACGCCTCTGAGCACTACAACGACTGTTACCGATATTATTAATGATATCGTAGAATCATCAGCGGCACTTAGAAGTTAATGATACGCACGTCTGTTCTAGTGAATCATGAGTGGTTGTTGTACCTCTTTTCTAACCTAAATTGACCATCTTTTCCTTTTACAATTCCTCTGCCTTTGTTGTGGAGTGATTGATGTATGGAATGTTTCTGTTGTTTTTTGCCCTTGAACTGCACCCTTACTCCACCTTTACCATCCTGACCTAAATTGACCAACTTTTTCAACTCCTTTCTCTTTGCTGTTTGAGGATTGATATGCGATCTTTGTTGTGGAGTGATTGATGTATGGAATGTTTCTGTTGTTTTTTGCCCTTGAACTGCATCCCTTACTCCACCTTTACCATTCTGACCCAAACTGACCAACTTTTTCAACTCCTTTCTCTTTGCTGTTTGAGGATTGATATGCGATCTTTTTACAACTCCTCTTCCTATGTTGTGGAGGGATTGATGTATGGAATGTTTCTGTTGTTTTTTGCCCTTGAACTGCATCCCTTACTCTACCATTCTGACCCAAACTGACCCCTCTTTTCTTTTTACAACTCCTCTCCCTTTGCTGTGGAGGGATTGATGTATGGAATGTTTCTGTTGTTTTTTGCCCTTGAACTGCATCCCTTACTCCACCTTTACCATTCTGACCCAAATTGACCAACTTTTTCAACTCCTTCCTGATTTCCCGTTTACTGTTCCTATTGTTATGACCGCCCTGTATGGCTCTTAACCCGGTAGCTGCGGGGATCATGTTTCTTAATTAAAGGCCCCTCAAAGCGAATTAATGAGAAAAAAAATCATCACTCACACACACCATTTCATAAAATATATCAACGCATTTGTGATCAGTTTATGCATCATCTATTTTGGGGGGTCTTTATCATTACAAAAATTTGGCCCGTCGCTGCTACACGGTAAAGCCACAAATTTGGGTAAAGCCACAAATTTGTCCTGTCGCTGCTACACGGTAAAGCCACAATTTGGCCTGTCGTTGCTACACGGTAAAGCCACAAATTTGTCCCGTCGCTGCTACACGGTAAAGCCACAAATTTGGCCCGTCGCTGCTACACGGTAAAGCCACAAATTTGGCCCGTCGCTGCTACACGGTAAAGCCACAAATTTGGCCCGTCGCTGCTACCGGGTTAAGATGGACTAAAAGAGCAATTTAATCCTCTCCAATTCTTTAAGTGGCTGGGGAAGGGGTGCTCGATCCTGAAACAAAGGGATTCACGCACCTGTTTGATCCATTTCTGCCAGCAGTATCTGAACTCCTCCTTGTCGATCACGTGGTCCTGAAAGAGAGAGGGAAGAGGGATTGAGTAGTGTTAAACGATGCCATTGTGACTGAAATAGTGTGTGTGGGTGTGTGTGAAAGTGAGTGCGGAAGGTTTGAAAAAGTGTGAAAAATGGTAGAAAAGTGCGAAAAGAATGTGAAAAAGTGAGAGAATATGAAAAAGAAAGTGTGAGATCGTGTGTAAAAGTATAAAAAGTGTGAAAATGTGTAGAAAAGTGTGAAAAGAATATGAAAAACAGTGTGAGAGGATGAAAAAGAGCCTGAAAGTGTGGAAAAGAGTGTGGGATAGTGTGTGAAAGTATAAAAAGTGTATAAGTATGAAAAAGTGTTAAAGCGAGTGAGTGTGAGAGTGAGAGTGAGGGTGACGTGTGTGTGTGTGTGTGTGTGTGTGAGTGAGTGTGTTAGAGTTTGTGCGTGCGTGCGTGCGTGCCCTACATATTCCGTCCCCCTACAGTAATTTCTCCCCAGGCGACGCTCTCCCTCCGTCTCACCTGTCCTTGGCGCACCTGCTAATTACCCGCGTATCCCTCACCTGTCCCGGCCCACCTGTGTTTAGGCGCAATCAAGGTGACCAACGTGAAGTGAAGAGTGAGTGAGTGAGTGAGTGAGTGAGTGAGTGAGTGAGTGAGTGAGTGAGTGAGTGAGTGAGTGAGTGAGTGAGTGAGTGAGTGAGTTAGTGAGTGAGTGAGTGAGTGAGTGAGTGAGTGAGTGAGTGAGTGAGTGAGTGAGTGAGAGAGAGAGAGAGAGAGAGAGAGAGAGAGAGAGAGAGAGAGAGAGAGAGAGAGAGAGAGAGAGAGATAGGAGGTATAAATGAGCAAAAAGAGGAAAAGAGAAAAAGAAAAAGAAAAAAGAGAAAAAGAGAGAAAGAGGGGGAGAGACGATTAATGAGACTAAAATAAAGGGAATTTTTATACAGATGAGTGAAAATTACCTCAAAAAATGCAAAAAATAATTGAGATGAGAGACCAGTAAAGGGGAAGAGGAGGGAAGAAGATAATGAAGAGAGGGATGAAGGAGACAAGGACAAAGGGAAGAAGTAGAGAAATTAACGAAAATGAATTAGGGAAGTAGAGAAAGAAGTAGAGAAATTAACGAAACGAATGAATTAGGGAAGTAGAGAAAGAAGTAGAAAGAAGTAGAAAGTAGAAAGAAGTAGAAGTAGAAAGAAGTAAAAATGAATTAGGGAGGTAAAGAAAGAAGTAGAGAAATTAACGAAACGAATGAACAAGGGAAGTAGAGAAAGAAATAGAGAGAAGTAGAAATGAATCAGGGAGGTAGAGAATGAAGTAGATAAATTAACGAAAATGAATTAGGGTAAAGGAAGAAGTCGACACAGTAGGCAACGAAAAAGAGTAGGAAAAGGAAAAAAAGAGGATGAAGGATGAGAGAGATAAGGGTGATTAAGGAAGATAACGCTAGAGAACATGAGACGCGAAGATGAAAGTCAGGGAAAAGAAAATAAAGAAAGAGAAAACGAAAAGAAAAAAGAAAAGAAAAAGAAAACGCAACAAAGATAGAGGAAAAAAAGGAAAATGAGAAGGAAAAATCGAAAAAAAGTGTAGAATTACAAAAAAAAGGGAAAATAAAAGCTAAATAAGAAAAAAATACAAAGGTCATAAAGGAAATAAAAGAAAAAGGATAAATAAGAGAAAAACCTGAAAACAGAAAGTAGAGGAAAAATCAGTAAAAAGAAGAGAAATAGGAAGAGAAAAATGATATGAAGAAGAGAAAGGAACATGTAATAAGGGTGATCAAGATTATATAAAAGAAAACGGAAATATTGAAGGAAAATATGAAAGGAAAACTACAGAAAAAGATGAGGAAAGAAGATTAAAAGATAGATTAGTCACATGATAAAACCGATAAGGAGAAAGAAGGAATATAAAAAGAAATGTAAAATGAGGAGAAATGAAATGTAAAAGAATGAAAAAGGAAAAGAAAAGGTAAAAAAAAGGAAAAAGAGGAAAGAGAAATGGTAAAAGAGAAAAGAAAGGAGTTGCAATAAAGTGAAAAAAAAGAAAAGTTAGGAAATGGAATGTTGAAAAGAAGTAAAAGACGAGGAAAGAAGAAAAAGAAATGTGTTAAATAAGGATGACCAAGAACACACCAGAGAACGGTACGGAAAAGAACAAAAATAAAGGAAAATAATATGATAAACAAAGCAGAAAAGAGTGCAGAAGAAAGGAAGATTTTAGGAAGAGGATCAAGAAGAAGAAATAGAGGGAAAGGAAATTAGAAAAACGAAAACAAAAAAAAATAAGGAAAATAAAAGGAAAAAGAAAACTACAATAAGGAGATAGAAAATGTAAATAAAGAAAAATAAGAGAAATACAAGAAGAAGATACTGATAGCGAAAGAGATGGAGTATTAATAAACGAAGCAAAAAGAAGGAAAATAGGAAAATGAAGAGAAGGAAATTTAAAGGAGAAAGGAAAAGTGAAGGGAAACTATAGAGAAAGAAATAAGGAAAGAAAAAAAAAAGAAAAAAGAAGGAAAATAGAAACTCGAAGGAAACTAAGAGAGAAAGAAATAACGAAAGAGAAGAAATAAAGAAAAGAAAGAAAACAGAAACTTGAAGGAAACTGAAAGAGAAAGAAATAAGGAAAGAGAAAAGAAATAAAAAAGAAAGAAGATAGAAATTCGAAAGAAACTAAGAGAAAATAATAAGAAATATGAAAAGAGAAGAGAAACAGAAAAGAAAGAAAATAGAAACTCGAAGGAAACTAAAAGAGAAAATAATAAGAAATATGAAGAGAGGGGAAGAAAATTGGAAAAATAAAAAAAAGAATAAAAACTTCACCTCCGCATGATTACCAAGGGGGGAGGAGGACAAAGGGATCGGGAAACATGAAAAGCGCCCGCGGGAAATTGCTCGAAATTATGGAAAGAAAAGGCGCACGGAGGATGAAAAGAAGGATAAAAAATAATGGGGTCCAGTCTTCCGCCGCTGACACCCCCGCGAAAATAGCCTATTGGTGGCTCCTCGCAACGCTAGAATTAAGCCGTCTCGTAAATATCATGAATTGTGTTTATCTCTGAAGGGAAAATTACCTGAGTGCCGATAATGTTGTAGGAATGTGTTAGCGATGAGTCTTGGGAAGGATTTTTGTGGGTCCTCAGGTGGTGTGTGTGTGTGTGTGTGTGTCAAGAATGCTGTGTACAGGTAAAGAACACATATAAAGGAAAATAATATGATAAAGCAGAAAAGAATGCAGAAGACAGGAAGATTTTACGAAGAGGATGATGAAGAAATTTAGAGAAAGGAAATTGATAAAAAAGCAAAAAATACAGAAAAGGGAAAGAAAATATAAATGAAAATGATATGATAAAGCAGAAAAGAATGCAGTAGACAGGAAGATTTTACGAAGAGGATGAAGAAGAAGAAATATAGAGAAAGGAAATTGAAAAGAAAACAAAAAAGAGAGAAAGGGAAAGAAAATACATGACAGAAAACAAAAAAGTAAAGAAAGAAAATACATAGATAAAACAAAACAAAATGTAAAGAAAATAAAAGAGAAGGATAAAAAGAGGAAAAGAAGGAAAATAAATAAGGGAAGGAAAATAAAATAAGGGAATAAGAAAATTAAAACAAAAATTAAGGATATGATAAGAAAATAGGCGAAAAATGAGAAACAATAAAGAAAAAAATAAAGGAATGAGAAAACTAAAACAAAAATTAAGGATATGATCAGAAAATAGGCGAAAAGAGGAGAAACAATAAAAAATCAAAATCAAAACGAGGAGCAAAATTATATCTTGTAATGAGAATAAAGTCGGTATTGCCAGACACTTCCATCCCTCACATCAACTATTTTCAAAGGCCGAAGAGTTGATCAATCGGGTACTAACGAGGGTCTGGTTAGGTTCATGGGAGCGTTACCAAACTATCGTACCCAACCACGCAGTACAGCATATTATATTTTCCGATTTCTGACTCACAGCTATCGCAAACAAACACCAATAAGTAACGCTTTTAACGATAACTTTAAATGGAATCTCGTTATCTGTGTGGGTAGGAGAGTTTTGGCCCCTGGAACTTATCAATGCGATGTTTTGAGTACGATAATATGGTAACGTTGGTTCATGGTACAGAAGAATAATAATAAAACTGCCCCTGAAAAAAACTCTCAAAAAAAGAAAGTTTGAACGTACGTTTTTTGGTGCAGAAATTTTTTAGAATATGGCCAAATGTGTCGATCAATCGGGTCCTAATGAGTGTTTAGGTTCATGGTACAGAAGAAGGGTCATACAACTACCCCTGGAAATGCTCAAAACTCCTAGGAAAGCCTTGTTGAATACGTGGCTTGGGTGCCGAAATGTTTTAGAATATGGCCAAATGTGTCTCCGGTTTTGAATAGCTTGGTCTCGTTTTTATATCAACTGTTTTCAAAGGCCGAAGAGTTGATCAATCGGGTCCTAATGAGTGTTTAGGTTCATGGTACAGAAGAAGGGTCATACAACTACCCCTGGAAATGCTCAAAACTCCTTGGAAAGCCTTGTCAAATACGTAGCTTGGGCGCCGAAATGTTTTAAGAATATGGCCCTGTGTGTTTCCGGTTTGGATAACTTGGTCTTGTTTTTATATCAAGAAATTCGTAGTTGAGAAGAGAATGAGTTTAGCGTTTGCAGTGGCGGAGAAAGCGCTAAACGAGAGTACCCGTCACATGATTTTAGTCTGCTATTGACCTAAATATATAAAGTCAGTGTAGTTGTATATATTTCATTTAATAGCAAATCGTATAGCAAGTGTTTGAAGTGGGTTACAAGAGGCTTTCAAAGGAGACTATCGAGGCACCGCTCCTCCCGAAATTGACCTCTTTTTCGGCCACTCTTCTGAACTCTCTATAGGACCAGTGTTTAGCGGACTTATTATCTCATTGTTACTTTTTTTTGACCCTTGAGCTGCTTCCTTTACTATAAAAAAAGAAAGAAAGGGGGTTTGATGGAGTGTTGCCCGGAGGGTGTTTGAATATCAGTTAACTATTTTAACGATAAACATAGATGAATCTCGTTATTGGGGAGCACAAGACAGATTTTGGGTCGGAAGTCGGTAAATATAAGAGGCTGAGTACGACAATCTGGCAACGTTGGTGCCTCAAAGTATAGGCCCGGCTGTATGTATATAGTCATCCACTGAGGGGAGAGAGAGGGAGGGTAGTGGACGAAATGGAGGAAGAAAAATATGTAAAAAAAAACAAAAAATGAGAGATTATGTATTAATTATCTATTTTAACCCATTGAATGCGGATTTCCTACAGTTAGACCTCACCAAGCTACTGGAATGGAGCAAAAAGTGGCTGTTACGATTCAATGAAGAAAAATGTAAAGTCCAGCGCACCAATACCACATGGGAAACACTCCACTATCCACCACAGAGGCAGAGAAAGACCTAGGAGTATAATGTTACCAGACTACCAGGGAAGGGATATCCAGCACACCAATACCACATGGGAAACACTCCACTATCCACCACAGAGGCAGAGAAAGACCTGGGAGTATAATGTTACCAGACTACCAGGGAAGGGATATCCAGCACACCAATACCACATGGGAAACACTCCACTATCCACCACAGAGGCAGAGAAAGACCTGGGAGTATAATGTTACCAGGCTACCAGGGAAGGGATAGAAACACACCACAGCAGAGGCAGAAGAGAGGGGGGAGAGACCAGACTACCAGACTAGGGATATCAGGCACACCAACACCATACCACACAAACACTCCACTATCCACCACAGAGGCAGAGAAAGACCTGGGAGTATAATGTTACCAGGCTACCAGGGAAGGCCAAATCCGTGCCAATCGCAGCGGACGGGTTAAGGGAGTGTTGCGGGTCTTGCCTTACCTTGTTGGTGTCGAAGATGGTGAAGATGGTGTTGAGCATCGACGTCTCCACCGGGTAGGGTTTGCCACGCTCGTTCCTGAAGAGAGCCCGACACAGCGCCGAAAACTCGCTCTGGTTGAGGAAGCCGTCCCTGGCGAGAGGAAGGAAGGGAAATAATAAATAGAAGGAAAATAAAAAAGAAAGAAAAGGAGAAAAAATAAAGGAAAATTAGATAGAAAAAGAGAAAAAGATTAAAAACAGTGAAAATGAAAAGAGAAGGAGAATGAAGGAAAGGAAAAGGAGAAGGAAGGAAGGAAGAAAGGAAGGAAGGAAAGAAAAAAGAGAAGAAGGAAATTAAAAACGATGAAAACGAACAAAAAAGAGAAGGAGAATGAAGGAAGGGCAAAGAAGAAGGAAGGAAGGAAGGAAGGAAAGGAAAAAGAGAAGAAGAAAATTAAAAACAATGAAAACGAAAAAAAAAGAGAAGGAGAATGAAGGAAAGGAAAAGGAGAAAGAAGGAAGGAAGGAAAGGAAAAAGAGAAGAAGAAAATTAAAAACAATGAAAACGATAAAAAAAGATAATGAATGAGAAGATAAAGAAGAAAAAAGGAAGTAGATAAGTTAGATGAAGAAGTGAATGTAGTAATGTTGATAAAGGTTAAATTGATAGTCCGCCACTTAGGTGAGGAAGGAAGATTAAAAGATAGATTAGTCACATGATAAAACCGATAAGGAGAAAGAAGGAATAGAAAAGGAAATCCAAAATGAGGAAAAAGAAATGCAAAAAAATGAAAAATGAAAAAAAGAAAAGGTAAAAAAAGGAAGGAAAGGAAAAAGAAATGGTAAAAGAGAAAAGAAGGAAGTGCAGTAAGGAAAAAAAGAGAAAAAAGAAAAGGTAAGAAATGGAATGGTGAAAAGAAGAAAAACTAAAGGGAAAAAAAGATAGAAAAGGGACATGTAAAAAAAAAGAAAACAAAGAAAATGAAAAGGAAAGCGAAAAGGTTAAAAAATGGAAAAAAAGAAAACGAAACAAGGAAAAAATTAACAAGAAAAAAAGGAAAAGTGTAAAAGAAAACCAAGGAAAGTCAAAAGAAATTAAAGGAAAATGAAGAATAATATGGAAAAAGAACGTATGAGATTAGTCACATGAAGAAGTGAATGTACTAATGTTAATGAAGGATAAATATTGATAGGAAAGAAGATTAAAAAGTAGATTAGTGACATGATTAAGTGGGGATATTGATGTTGATAAAAGATGAGTTGAAAGTCCATCCATTAGGTGAATAAAGAAGATTAGAAACGTTGATTAGTTACATGATTAAGCTAGCATATTGATGTTGTTAAGAGATGAGTTGAAAGTCCATCCATTAGGTGAATAAAGAAGATTAGAAACGTTGATTAGTAACATGATTAAGTTAAGATATTGATGTTGATAAAAAGATGAATCGATTCGTCACATGATAAAGTCGATAGAGAGAAAGAAGGAATAGAAAAAAAGGAATCTAAAATGAGAAAAAAAGAAAATGTGAATAAATGAAAAATGAAAAAAAGAAAATGTAAGAAAATGAAAAATGAAAAAAAGAAAATGTAAGAAAATGAAAAATGAAAAAAAGAAAATGTAAAAGAAATGGTAAAAGAGAAAAGAAGGAAGTGCAATAAATCTATTAAGTGAAGAAAGAAGAGAAAGAAGTAGATTAGTCACGATAAGGTGGAAAGAAGATGGAGGAGATGATAAAGAAGAAGATAAAGGATAGAAGATGATGGTAGATGTATATTTCCTTCTTTATTTGTTACTTTTCATCTTTTTCTCCCTCTTTCCCTCCCTTCTTTTCATCTTTTTCTCCCTCTCTCTCTCCCTCCCTCCCTTCCTTCTTTTCATCTTTTTCTCCCTCCTTCCCTCCCTCCCTCCCTCCCTTCTTTTCATCTTTTTCTCCCTTTCTCTCTCTCCCTCCCTCCCTTCCTTCCTTCTTTTCATCTTTTTCTCCCTCCTTCCCTCCCTTCTTTTCATCTTTTTCTACCTCCTATCCTCACTCTCTCCCTTCTTTTCATCTTTTTCTCCTTCTCTCCCTCCCTTCCTCCCTATCTTCTTTTCATCTTTTTCTCCCTCCTTCCTTCCCTCCCTCCCTCCTTTCTTTTCATCTTTTTCTCCCTCCTTCCCTCCCTCCCTCCCTTCTTTTCATCTTTTTTGTCCCTTTCTCTCCCTCCCTCCCATCCTTCTTTTCATCTTTTCTTTTCTTCTCCCTCCCTCCCTTCCTTCTTTTCATCTTTTTCTCCTTCTCTCCCTCCCTTCCTCCCTATCTTCTTTTCATCTTTTTCTCCCTCCTTCCTTCCTCCCTCCCTCCTTTCTTTTCATCTTTTTCTCCCTTCCTCCTTCCCTCCCTTCTTCTTATACAATGAGGTCTAAAGGAGAAGATAGAAAGGATAATGAGGGATAGAAAACAAGAGTAGATGATAAAGAAAAGAAGATAAGGGAGAGGATTACGGTTGATGAGTCACACGAGTAAGCGAGTGCGTTGATGTTGATGAATGATAAAGTTGAAAGTTAAATTGATGATCCGTCCCTTTGGCGATGAGGAAAAAAAGAAAATAGATAAACTGGATAAATAAAGAAAAATTACAAGTCAGATGAATTGGTGTGTGAATTGATATGAAAAGAAGAAAATAGAGAAAGTAAATGAATAAAGAAACGAAAACACGCAAATCGGATGAATAAGGAAGTAAAATAATATTGATAAAAAATAGAGCAGAGAAATTAGATTAACATTCCATCCCTTTGGCGATAAAAAACAAAGGTAATTGATGAAGAAAATTAATGAAAGGAAAGTATATAAGAAAGTAGATAACGAAAGTAAATAAATATAGAAAAGAAAACACGTAGTCAGATGAATAAGGAAGTAAAATGATATTGATGAAAGATAGAACAGAGAAATTAGAGTGACATTCCATCCCTTTGGCGATAAAAAAGAAAGTAGATGAAAAAAATTAATGAAAGGAAAGTATATTAGAAAGTAGATAACGAAAGTAAATAAATACTGAAAAGACAACACGCAAATCAGATAAATAAGTGATTAAAATAATATTGATAAAAGATAGAACAGAGAAATTAGATTAATATTCCATCCCTTTGGCGAGGAAAAAAGAAGGAAATAGATGAAGAAAATTAATGAAAGGAAAATATTTAAGAAAGTAGATAACGAAAGTAAATAAATACAGAAAAGAAAACACAGAAATCAGATGAATAAGGAAGTAAAATGATATTGATAAAAGATAGAACAGAGAAATTAGAGTGACATTCCATCCCTTTGGCGATAAAAAAAGAAGGCAGATGAAGAAAATTAATGAAAGGAAAGTATAATATAAAGAAGATAAGTTAGATTAATAAGCGACTGGGTAAATTTTAATGAGTTAGAAAAAGCTGATATGCTAATTGAATAATCCGTCTTAGGAGAGAGAAAAAGGGAAAAGAAAGGAAAGAAGATGCATAGAAAAGTGGTTGGATTGATGTTAATAAGTTTGATAAAGCCGATGAAGAGAAAGAAGGAATAGGAAAAGCAATGTAAAAAGAGGAAAAAGGAAATGTCAAAAAATCGATTAGGAAAAAAGGAAAAAGAAATAGTGAAAAAAAGATAAGAGAAAAAAATAAGTGCAAAAAAGAAAAAAAATATAAAATGAAGGTAATAAATGAAATGACGAAAAAAAAGGTAAAAAAAGACATATAAAAAAGAAAACAAAGAAAGTGAAAAGGAAAAGCAATATAAAACGAAAAAAAGAAAACGAAACAGAAAAAAAAACAAGAAAAAAGAAGAAAAACATCAAAGGTATAAAAGCAAACTAAGGCAAGTCGAAAGAAGAAAAAATAAAAATAAAGAAAATAAGAGAGAAAGGAATAAAAGAGGAAGAAAATTGTGTAACTCAGAGTCGCTGGGAAATATTTTTGATGGTTATTTTATTGTGACACGCGAAGGGGGGAGGCGGGAGGTCAGGTCAACAGAGAGAGAGAGAGAGAGAGAGAGAGAGAGAGAGAGAGAGAGAGAGAGAGAGAGAGAGAGAGAGAGAGAGAGAGAGGAAAGAAGAAAACAAAGAAGAAAATGGAGAAGAAAATGAAGAAGAAAATGAAGAAGAAAATGAAGAAGAAAAGAGGGAAGAAAAGAGAGAAGAAAAGAGAGAAGAAGAGAAATGAAGAAAAGAAATGAAGAAAAGAAATGAAGAAAGAGAGAGAGAGAGAGAGAGAGAGAGAGAGAGAGAGAGAGAGAGCGGTGACCCCCCTCTTGACCCGCTCTCACATTATAGGCAATCTGAGTCCCTTTTCTCGTTAGTAATTTTAGGATCGATACGAAGAGAAAAATCTCTCTCTCTCTCTCTCTCTCTCTCTCTCTCTCTCTCTCTCTCTCTCTCTCTCTCTCTCCAAGACAAGGCTCAGAATAAGAAGATGGAAAGGATGATGGGAAGAAGAAAATGATGATGATGATGATGATGATGAAGGGGATGATGGGCGTTTAGATTCTTGACCTATTCTTCGTCGTTTTTATTTTATTTATTTATTTATTTTGATATTTTTTTTTCTTTTCCTTGCTACTTTTTTTTTCGTTGTATAAGAAGAAGGGAGGGAGGGAGGGAGGGAGGGAGAAAAAAAGAAAAATTACAAAGAAGGAAATACACGTCTACTATCATCCTCTATCCCTTATCTTCTTCTCTATCATCTCCTCCATCTTCTTTCGACCTTATTATATCAAAAGAAAGGAAGGGTCGAAGGGAAACGAAGCAAAAAAATAATGATAAGAAAAATAATACACATCTACCATCATTATCTTCTCCCTTATCTTCTCCTTCCATCTTCTTTTGTCAACCCTATTGTATCAGAAGAGAAGATAAAAAGAGAGAGAAAGAGGGGAAGGAGGAAAAGATGAAGCAAAAATCATTAAAGAAAGGTAACACGCATCATCTACCATCATTTTCTAACCTCACCATCCCTTCCATCTTTTTTTTTTAAGACAACATTTTTTTATAATTTCTTGGCTAGTTTTTTGTTTTTTGTTTTTCATTTCCTTTAATTTTCCGGTTTTTTTTCTTTTCTTGGCTATGTTTCTTTTTTTTTTCTTTAACTTTCCGAAGACAACTTTTTTAATCTTTTCTTGGATACTTTTTTTTCGTTTCCTTTTATTTTCCGAAGGTTTTTTTTCTCTTTTCTTGGCTATGTTTCTTCTTTTTATTTTCTTTAACTTTCCGAAGACAACTTTTTTAATCTTTTCTTGGATACTTTTTTTTTTTCGTTTTGATTTTCCGAAGACAACTTTTTTTTTTATCTTTTCTTGTTTACGTTTTTTTTTCATTTCCTTTTATTTTCCGAAGGTGGATATTTTTTGTTTATCTTTTCTTGGCTTTTTTGTGTTTTTCATTTTCTTTTACTTTCTGAAGACAATTTCTTTCTTTTCTTGGCTACGTTTCATTGTTTTCATTTTCTTTTATTTTCCGAAGACAACTTTTTTATCTTTTCTTGGATACGTTTTTGTTGTTGTTTTTTACTCCATTTATTTTCCGAATGGGTGTTTTTTTATTTTTTTTATTTTTTTAATTTATCTTTATTTTCCGAAGGAGGTGATTTTTTTCCCCTTTCTTTGGTACTTTTTTAAAAAAAATTCCTGTTTATTTTTTTCTTGATTTGAAGGGACACGATTTTCTTTATTTCTTGCTTAACTATTCCTCCTTTCTTCTTGTTTGCCTGTCTTCAATCCTTACTTGCTATCTTATTTCACAGGAAGATCGGTCACTTTTCTCTTTTATTGCTTTCTTAACTTTTTTCTTTATTAATTTGGTTATTTTCTGCGTATTTCCTATTTTTTTGTTATTTAAAAAAAAAATTAGTTATTATCTTCCTGTTCAAACTTCACCTTTACCTTCCTCTCAGGTGTGAAGGTGTGTCTCATTAACCCTCGCGGCCCGGCAGGTGAACAGATCGAAGGTGTGAGGAGGGCGTTGCATCATTCCCCCCCCCCCCCCCCTCCGGTCATCATTTTGTCATCACTACGTCATGAGTTGGGTTTATCCGCAGGTTACGTCAGATCTCCAGTCCCCCCCCCCCCTCCTCCTCCTCCTCCTCCTCCTCCTCCTCCTCCTCCTCCTCCTTCTCCTCCTTTCTTCCCTGCACGGTAGCATGACAAGAAAATATAGGTTGTTTGGAGTTTTCTTCCTTCTCTGTCCTCCTCCTCCGCTTCCTCCGCCTCCTCTTCTTCTTCCTCCTCCTCCTCCTCCTTCTCCTCTTCTTCCTCCTCCTCCTCCTCCTTCTCCTCCTCTTTCTAGACCATTACCCTTCCCTCCCTACTCCCTTTCTTCTTCCTCTTATTATTTCTCCTCCTCCTCCTCCTCCTCCTCCTCCTCCTCCTCCTCCTCCTCAAACACTAGACTCCTCTCCTCTTCCTCCTCCTCCTCCCCCTCTTTCTAGACCATTACCCTTCCCTCCCTACTCCCTTTCTTCTTCCTCTTATTATTTCTCCTCCTCCTCCTCCTCCTCCTCCTTTCCCTCCCCCTTCCCTTAACTCTTCCTCCTGTTCCCCCATTATCATCTTCGCCCTTCTCTCCATTATCTTCATCTTTCTCTCCGCCTTTTTCTTCTGATCTTTTCTGAAACTCATATTTACGGCCGTGACCTGCACCACGTTGGCAAGGGGAAGCTTTTTTTGTTTCTTTTTCCTTTGTTTTCCGTTATTTTCTTAAGGTTTTATTATATTATTTCGTAAGGGTGGGGTGAAGGAAGAAGAGGAGGAGGAGGAGGAGGAGAGGAGGAGGAGGTGTTGTGTGAAGTTGTTCTTTCTTTCTTTCTCTTCTCTTTTTTCTTTCCTTCTTTCTTTCTTTCTTCATTTATTTATTTCCTTCCTTTTTCCCTTAATTCATTTATTTATTCATTTCTCCCTTCCATCCTTCCTTTCTGTAATTTTTTTTCATTTTTTGCTGTATTCCTTCCTTATTTTTCTACCTTTTTTCTCTTTTCCTTCCTTCCTTCCTTCCTTCCTTCTCTCCTTCCTTCCTTCCTTCCCTCCCTCCTTCTTTCCTTCCTTCCCTCCCTCCTTCTCTCCATCCTTCCTTCCTTCCTTCCTTTCTTTCTTCCTGTCTAATCTATAATTTCCATTCCTTCCTTTCTCTCTTTTTTTCTTTATATTTTTTCCTTTTCCTAACTTGTTCCTACCACACAAAATCCTACTCTTAATCCTTCACTAATTCCTACTTCCATCCTTGTCTACTAAGTTATCCTATCTACCCAAATCCTTCCCTACTTTTCCTCGCACACAAAATACCCAAACCCTATCTACTATCTATATTTCTATCCTTATATTCACTTAATTCTCTTCCTTCTATATTTCACTTCTCATTTTCTTCCTTCCTTCCTTCTTTTCTTCCTTCCTTTCTTATTCTCCTCATCACCAACACTCTTTCTTCTATTCTTCTCCCCTTTTCTTTTCACTTTTCTCCTTCTTTCCTATCTTCCCTCCTTCCTTTTTTGCTGTGTATATATTCCTTAATTCTCTTCCTTCCATATTTCCCTTCTCATTTTCTTCCTTCCTTTCTTCTTTTCTTCCTTCCTTTCTTATTCTCCTCATCACCAACACTCTTTCTTCCATTCTTCTCTCCTTCTCTTCTCGTTTTTCTCCTACTTTCCTTTCTTCCCTCCTTCCTTTTTTGCTGTGTATATATTCCTTAATTCTCTTCCTTCCTTATTTCCCTTCTCATTTTCTTCTTTCCTTCCTTCTTTTCTTCCTTCCTTTCTTATTCTCCTCTCATTTCTTTCACTTTTCTCATATTTCCTTCTCATTTTCTTCTTTCCTTCCTTCTTTTCTTCCTTCCTTTCTTATTCTCCTCATCACCAACACTCTTTCTTCCATTCTTCTCTCCTTCTCTTCTCGTTTTTCTCCTACTTTCCTTTCTTCCCTCCTTCCTTCTTATCCTTCTCGTAACGAACTCTTTCCCCACCCGCTAAACCCACCCACAACCCACCACAGAGTCCCCCCACAACCCCACGCCCAAGCCCACACCACCTCCACCCTCACATCTCTTTACTTCGACGTCTGGTTCTTGTGTTCTTGGACTTCGAGTATCGGGTCTCAAGGACGTTCATGCCTTAAGGGGACCGTTCAGGTGGTCGGTTTTAAGGCTGGAGATGGGAAGGGGGAGGGAGAGAGGGAGTACAGGGGAAAAGGTGAGAAGGATAAATTAAGGAAAGGTCAGAACAGGTACTGAAGGTCATGGGATGATAAGTAAGGAAGAAAGGTGATAAACTGTTAAGGAGGGGAGGAGATGAAGGGAGAGGAAGAGGAGAAGGAGAGAGAAAGAACCAGAACATAGAGAGTGAATGAAAAGGGAAAGAGGTATGAAAGATTAGAAAAAAATGAGAGAAAAGGAAGAAGAAAAGGGTGAGAAAACGGGGCATAGCAGATAAAAAGGGGAGATGAAGAGGGGAGACAAGAGGAAAAGAAGACAGAAGGAAAGAAACGTGGAAACATGGAAATGCAGGCAGCAGAATGTCTATTGGCTCATTACGAGGTTCCCCGCTCTGGTGATTTAATCTTTTCGACAGTCAAGCACCTCGGTATTTAGTTTACTCCTGACGCAACGAAATGACGATCGATTCGAATTTGAAGGAGTTGATGGTATTCGCATTTACTACTTCTGAGGGGAGATTGTTCCAGTGGCGGATGACTCGGTTTAAAAAGAAACTCCTGATAATGTCTGTGCTACATCGATTCGACTAAATGGGTAATAGGGTATTTCCATAGGTGGGCGTTATCGCGATAAGTTATCGCGATACTTTATCGCTGATAACAAAATCGGGTTATCGGCAATCCGCTATTTATTTAAATATATATCGGTATCTTCGTTACTTTTGTAACCAAACTAGCGATAATCGCTACTTTTTTCCGCCTCTCAGAAAAAAGAAACCGTTGTCTCCCTACTGCGCATGGGTGGCCCGGTGATGTATGAAAAAACTTCGAGGTATGAAATATCTTCGGTGAAGAGATTTCATACTTAGATCATTAACATTAAAACACTAGGTTATTTTTATGTTAGACTCAAAAATCAATATATCAAAGAGAAAAATCATTTAACTTTGCCCCCAAAATGATTATTCACTGCCGCAAATTTGATATTCCATATTCGTTTGTGAGCATGCCATGGTATTGAAGGCACCCGGTGTTGTGCTATTTGGTGACCCATCGTCAAAAGCTGGCGCGTTTGTTTACAAACACTGGTGTCTGTGAACGATACATGTTCAGACCAGTAAGCGTACACCTGTACAGTCTCACAAAGCTTTTTAACAGTAAGAATAGCTGCTGGAAGGCTGAATCAGACATACAGTACCACCATCCTCGCTGTTTCTAGAATGACACTCTGTACATATAAATACAACTCGTACAGAGTGTCGTTCTAGAAACAGCGGGGATGGTGGTATACTGTATGTCTGATTCAGCCTTCTACGGTTAAATTTGTGAAAAACAAAACAACACCGGTTCAGGCGTTTCTAGTATTACCGTCCATATGTACAGTCGGCTATAGAGAGTAGTGACACACTGTCCAGTAAGTTTCGTTCAGAAAGCGACATCTGGCAACCCCTCCACGCGACATGAAAATTATTATATCCTATCGAAATCGTACTGTTGTGGTGATCGGTGGTCACAGGTGCACTCTACATAATTTTAAGATAGATATTTATCAAAAGTGCCCGTCGCTAACGCTTAATAAATATTTTTTCTTTAGGCTCTGTCGCTACATTTTGACACGAGCTTTTAGTTTCGTTCAAATTTAGTCAAGAGCAACTCTAAGTTGTTTATCAAACTATGATACATTTAAAAATATACTGCACTTATTAGGGGAGATTGTTATGCCTTTTAACTAAAAACAAAAAATTCCTGACAGCCGAGATCTTGTTCTTTATAATTTTTTTTTATACGTAATAATAGGCTATAAACGTTCACATGATGGCGTCGTCGACCGCGGGCCTTGGCTGGAGCAGCGGTATTTTATTAAAGCCCTTATGTCCGCAGGCACTGCAGTTGAGCTGTCACGTCAGTGGCTGTGGAAACGTATAATTTTTAATACCTAAAAAAATAAGAGAGAGAGAGAGAGAGAGAGAGAGAGAGAGAGGCTGGGTGGGGACGGGAGACATGTCCATCAGCGACAAGGGGTCAGCTAGTCAGCGACACACACACACACACACACACACACACACACACACACACACACACACACACACACACACACACGTATTTATACTTAGATATTACGTAATCTTCACGGAGAAATAATTTTAGATTTTTGATGATCTGAATTGTCTTTGAGGCTTTATAGTGACGGGAATTAAGGCTGCGAGTTAAACAGACCCTCAAGCCTATTTGCTGTTTGATGGTAAGGAGCATTAGTCACTGCCTGCCTCTGTGAAGGACAGCACTGCACGCGGTATTTTCAAAGTTTAATAAGAAAAAGTGTTTCAGACTGTTCGTGATGTTTTACCTCGCCATCATCATCATCATCATCATGTAGAAAACATTCATTATCGCATTTCTAAATTGCATTCATGTAATCTGGTATATTTCTAACTACATTATATTATAATATAATATAATATTATACAATATTATAATTTCACGGTCACACACACACGGTACACACTGAAACGCGCCACTAACATCGCCAGTGAATGCGCCACCGTGGTATAGTTGCCAGATACCGCCACCAGGCTAAACATTCTGAAAACCGTGACACTACTCTCTGTCGTCGACTGTACGTGTCAACGTGTGGCTTTCAATTTTGTAAGTTTTCTAAAATACAGATAATGAAAATTTGAATTCATCTATGTTTTTTTTATTTAAAATATCAATATAGTTTCGTTTTCGCCTATCGGACTTATCGCTAGCTAGTATCGGAATTGTGGATTTATATCGGTTATCGGTTATCGCCTATATTTGTGTTTCCAATTAACGAATATCGGTTATCATCGATAAGGTTTTCCATTATCAGTTATCGGTTATCGGGAATAATGTTTTCTGTTATCGTGCCCAGCTATGGGTATTTCTAGTTCTTGTGTTGGTTTGCGGTTCAAAGAGCTTTAAGTGAACGATATTGCTGAACTAAAGAATGGGAGGAAGAAAGAAATAGAAAAGTCAAAAGGGAGGAAAGAGAAAGAAACAAGGATTAAGGAGAGAATTTATGAAGGAATAGGAAATGTAAGAAGAGAAAGAAAAGATAAGAAAGGAAGGAAAGGATTAAGGGAGGAAGGGCAGGAGGTAATTTAAAGGGACACAGTATTATGGGTCAGGGGAAGGGAAGAACACGTATGGGACAAGTTTATGGACCATTGGCACCCTATATATTGGAGGAAGGGGGGTATTAACACTCTCTCTCTCTCTCTCTCTCTCTCTCTCTCATCAAGAACATAGAGAGAGAGAATATGAAAGAATGGCAGGTACTTGTTAACGCTGCTGAGGAGGAGGAGGAGGAGGAGGAGGAGCTCATCTAGGTAATAAGAGGTACGTTCCATTATTACAGAGGAAAAAAAGAAAAGAAAAAGAGAAAACGAGGCAAATGAGCGTGCAGGGCAAACTATTACAAAGAGAGAGAGAGAGAGAGAGAGAGACGTGACAGAGCTCAGGGTAATATGTGTGTGTGTGTGTGTGTGTGTGTGTGTGTGTGTGTTCCTTCTTTCTCTCCCTTCCTTCCCTCCATCCTTCCTCCCTCTTATCACTCTCCCTTTCTTCCTTCCTTCCTTCCTTTCTTTCTTGTTTATATTCGCTTCTGTTTCTCTCCTTTTCTTCCATTCCTCCTTTCTTCCCCTCCTCTTTTCGTTTCTTCTCCTCTCTTTTCTATCTCCTTCATTCCTTCCTTTTTGTTCTTCCTTCCTTCCTTCCTTCCCTTCCTCCTTCTGCTGTCTTTTCTATCTCCTTCATTCCTTCCTTTTTATTCTTCCTTCCTTCCTTCCCTTCCTCCTTCTGCTGTCTTTTCTATCTCCTTCATTCCTTCCTTTTTGTTCTTCCTTCCTTCCTTCCCTTCCTCCTTCTGCTGTCTTTTCTATCTCCTTCATTCCTTCCTTTTTTGTTCTTCCTTCCTTCCTTCCTTCCCTTCCTCCTTCTGCTGTCTTTTCTATCTCCTTCATTCCTTCCTTTTTATTCTTCCTTCCTTCCTTCCCTTCCTCCTTCTGCTCTCTTTTCTATCTCCTTCATTCCTTCCTTTTTATTCTTCCTTCCTTCCTTCCCTTCCTCCTTCTGCTGTCTTTTCTATCTCCTTCATTCCTTCCCTTTTTATTCTTCCTTCCTTCCTTCCCTTCCTCCTTCTGCTCTCTTTTTTATCTCCTTCATTCCTTCCCTTTTTATTCTTCCTTCCTTCCTTCCCTTCCTCCTTCTGCTCTCTTTTCTATCTCCTTCATTTCTTCCTTTTTATTCTTCCTTCCTTCCTTCCCTTCCTCCTTCTGCTCTCTTTTCTATCTCCTTCATTCCTTCCTTTTTATTCTTCCTTCCTTCCTTCCCTTCCTCCTTCTGTTCTCTTTTCTATCTCCTTCATTTCTTCCTTTTTATTCTTCCTTCCTTCCTTCCCTTCCTCCTTCTGTTCTCTTTTCTATCTCCTTCATTTCTTCCTTTTTATTCTTTCTTCCTTCCTTCCCTTCCTCCTTCTGCTGTCTTTTCTATCTCCTTCATTCCTTCCCTTTTTATTCTTCCTTCCTTCCTTCCCTTCCTCCTTCTGCTCTCTTTTCTATCTCCTTCATTCCTTCCTTTTTATTCTTCCTTCCTTCCTTCCCTTCCTCCTTCTGTTCTCTTTTCTATCTCCTTCATTCCTTCCTTTTTATTCTTCCTTCCTTCCTTCCTTCCCTTCCTCCTTCTGCTCTCTTTTCTATCTCCTTCATTCCTTCCTTTTTGATTCTTCCTTCCTTCCTTCCCTTCCTCCTTCTGCTCTCTTTTCTATCTCCTTCATTCCTTCCTTTTTTGTTCTTCCTTCCTTCCTTCCCTTCCTCCTTCTGCTCTCTTTTCTATCTCCTTCATTCCTTCCCTTTTTATTCTTCCTTCCTTCCTTCCCTTCTTCCTTCTGCTCTCTTTTCTATCTTCTTCATTCCTTCCTTCTTTCTTTCCCTTCTCCCTTTCACTTTCTCTCCCTTCCTCCTTTTCATATTTCCTTCATTCATTCAATCTTCTTTCCCTTCTCTCTTTCACTTTCTCTCCCTTCCTCCTTTTCATATTTTCTTCCTTCATTCAATCTACTTTCCCTTCTTTCTTTCACTTTCTCTCCCTTCCTCTTTTCATCGTTTTCCTTTCTTCCTTTCATCTTTCCCCTTTTCTTTTATTTTTACTCATCTCCCTTTCATCTTTTTCCATTCTTCCTTTCATCATTTTTTCTTCTTCCTCTCATTTTTACCTTTTTCTTTTATTTTTTTATCCCATCTTCTTTTCATTTTTTCTCGTCTCCCTTTCATCTTTTTCTCTTCCTTTTATCCTTACCTCTTTTTTTTCATCTGCTTTCCCTTCTTCTTTCATCTTCTTTCCTTCCTTCCTTCCTCTCTCTTTTCCCTCATTTTCTCTTTCCTTGCCTTTCTTCTTTTCCTTCCTTTTCTCCTTCCCTTCTTCTTGCCTTCCTTTCCTCCCTCCCTGCCTTCCCTTCCCTCTTCCTTGCCTGCTCCTCTTCGTCCTCCTCCTCTTCCTCCTCCTTCTTTTCCTTCCTTTTCTTCTTGCCTTCCTTTTCCTCCCTTCCCCTTTGATCTTCCTTCCCTTCCCTCTTCCTTGCCTCCTCCTCCTCCTCCTCCTCCTCCTCCTCCTCCTCCTCCTCCTCCGTGTGTGCGTGCAAGCCCGCCCCGGAATAGCATAGTTACCCATGATTTGCAGCGGGGCGCCATTTTCTGTGGAGTGAAATACCGGAGTGACGCAATAATGATACACTACTGCCCCCCTCCACCCCCCCCCCTCTCTCTCTCTCTCTCTCTCTCTCTCTCTCTCTCTCTCTCTCTCTCTCTCTCTCTTCCTTTCCTTTCTCTTTTTCTCCCTTTTCAATTTATTTTTCTTCATATTCTCCTTTCTTTTTTTTTTTATCTTTTTTTCTCTTTTTCTCTTCTATTTCTCTCTCTTTTCCTTCTCCCTAAATATTTTTCCTTCCCTCATTTCATTTTTTTTTCACTTTCTCCTTTTATTTTTATTCTCCGTCTTTCCATCTTTCTTTACTTTCATTTTTCCTTCCTTTCTTTCATCTTTCGTTTCGTCTTCCTTTCATCTTCCTTTCTTTTATCTTCCTTCCTTTCATCTTTCCTTCCTTCCCTTCACCTTCCTTCCTTTAATCTTTCCTTCCTTCCCTTCATCTTCCTCCCTTTAATCTTTCCTTCCTTCCTTTCATCTTTCCTTTCCTTTCATATCTTCCTCTATTTCATCATTCTAGTCCTTGAGAGAGAGAGAGAGCTCCCACCTACCTCACCTGTCTAATTTATCTCCCCTTCACCCCTTCGCGCCCAGGTGGAGGAGAACTAATGGGCAATGACCCCCCTTTATGACACCCCCTCCCCCCCTTCCCCCTTACCTCCACCTCCCTTCCCCTCACTCCCCCTCTTCCTCCTTCCCTTCCCCTGCCTTCCTTCCCCTTTCTTCTTCTTACTTTCCCTTCCTTCCCTTCTTCATTCCCCCTTTCCTCTCCCCTCCCTTCCTTTCCCGTCTCTCCTCCCTTCCCCTTTCTCCCTCCCTTCCTTCCCTTTCCTATTCCTTCCATTCTCTTCCTCCCTTCTTCTTCTTTCCCCTCTTCACTCCCTTCTCACTTCCCCTCCTCCCTTCCTTCCTCTTCCTTCTTCACTCTTTCCCTCTCTCCTCATGCACTCTTCCCCTTTCTCTTTTTTTCTTCCCTTCTTCCCTTCCTTTCATTCTTTCCCCCTTTCTCCTTTTCCTTCATATACTCCTGCTTTCCCTATTCCTTCACCCCTCCCTTCCTCCTTTCCTTCTTTTACCTCTCCTCTCTTGCCCCTCTCTTCCTCTTTCCCTTCTCTTTCTTCTCATTTTCTCTCTCCCCTTTCATTACCTTTTCCCTTCCTATTCACTTTCTGCCTTCCATCCCTTTCCTTTCCCTCCCTTCTACTTCCCTCTTCTCTCCTCTCCTCTTACTTTCCTCTACCTCTTCCTTTTCCTCTCTTCTTCCCCATCCTCTTTTTGCATACTTTCTTCCCTTCCTTTTTTTTCTTTCTCTTCCTGTTTCTCTTTTTTCTCATCTCCTTTCCATTTTATTTTCCTTCTTTTCTTTATTTTTCCTTCCTTTTCATTTTACTTTCCATATACTCTTTCTATCTATCTATCCATCATTTCATTTTTCTTTCTTTCTTTCTTTCTTTCTTTCTTTCTTTCTTTCTTTCTTTCTTTCTCTCTCTCTCTCCAAGCAACAGTTGTACCTCTCTCTCTCTCTCTCTCTCTCTCTCTCTCTCTCTCTCTCTCTCTCTCTCTCTCTCTCTCTCTCTCTCTCTCTCTCTCTCTCTCTCTCTCTCTCTCTCTCTCTCTCTCTCTCTCTCTCTCTCTCTCTCTCTCTCTCTCTCTCTCTCTCTCTCTTTTCGCTCCCTCCCCCTCTCCCCTCCCTCTCCCTCCCTCTTTCCTCTTCATTCTTACGCCACGCAGAAGGTCAAGGTCACGGAAGAGGTCAAAAAGAGGAAGAGGAAGAAGAGGGGGAGGAGAAGGTGTGTGTGTGTGTGTGTGTGTGTGTGTGTGTGTGTGTGTGTGTGTGTGTGTGTGTATGTGAGTTATTGTCTCTCTCTCTCTCTCTCTCTCTCTCTCTCTCTCTCTCTCTCTCTCTCTCTCTCTCTCTCTCTCTCTCTCTCTCTCTCTCTCTCTCTCTCTCTCTCTCTCTCTCTCTCTCTCTCTCTCTCTCTCCTTTTTTTCTTCTTTTTCCTCTTTTTTTCCCTTCCTCCACCTTTCCTTTTTCTTTCCTCTTGTCCCTTCTCTATCTCCCTTCTTCCCTTCTTCTTTCCTATTTTCCCCTCTTTACTAACCTCTTTTCCCTCTTTCCTTTCCTTCTTTCCCTCTTCACCTCATATCTTGCTTCCCTTCCTCTGTCCTTCCTTCCTTTTCTCTCTTTTCCTTAGTTTTCTCATTCCCTCTCCTCCCCTTTCCTTCCCCCTCTTCTTTCCTTTCTTCCCCTTTTCTTTTAACTTCACTTTCTTTTCCATCTGTTTCTCTCTTTTTTCCCTTCCTTTTCTTCTTTCCTTTCATTTTTTTCTCTTTTCCTCTTCATCCTCTTTTTCCAACTCCTCTCCCCTTTCCTTCCCCCTCTTCTTCCTCTCTTCTTTCTCTCTCCTTCCCTCCTGTCCTCTCTTCCTCTTACACTTCCCCCTCTTCTTCCCGTTGTCCTCCTCCCTGCTTTTCCTCTCATATCCCCCTCTTCTTTCATATCTCCCTCTTCTTCCTCTCTTTCAAGCACCTTCTCCCCCTTTTCCTCCCCTCTTCTCCCCTCTCGTTCCCACCTAAGTGAAGGACAGGTAACGCTCTCCCCTCCTTGCACCTTTCTCACCTGTCTGTCTTGCCCTCCGACACAATACCTGTAGATTAATCGCCAGGTAGATGAGAGTAGAGTGGCCAGGTAGGGAGGGAGGGAGAGCGAGAGTGAGGAGGAGAGAGGAGGGAATGAGGGAGGGTAGAATTAGAAGCAGTAGGAGGTAGAGGTGGCTTAGGAGGAGGAGGAGGAGGAGGAGAATGAAGAAGAAGAAGAAGCAGAAGAAGGAGAAACAGAAGATGAAGAAGAAGAAAGAAGCAGAAAAAAATAATATAGGAAAAGAAAAAGGAAAGAAAAATGAAGAAGGAGAAGAAATAGAAGAAAAAAAGAAGAGAAATGAAGAAGGAGAAGAAAAAAAGAAGAAGAAGAAGAAGAAGAAGAAGAAGAAGAAGAAGAAATAAAAAAAAGACCTCTGATAAATGAAGAAGGGAGGGAAGGAGGAACAAAATGGAGAAGAAGGGGATGAAGATGTATATGGCGTAGTTGAAGAAAGAGGAAGGAAGAGGAAAAAAAAAAGAAGGACGAGGAGCGAATCGGTGAAGGAGGGAAGGAAGGAGCGAGGTACCATTAGGCAAAGGAGGAGAGGGGGGGGGGGGCGTGAGAGGAGGAAAAAGAAGAGGAAGAAGAAGAAACGGATTAGGAGGAGGAAGAGTGATGGAGGCGACATTGAAGAAAAGAAAAAGAAATAGAAAGAAAATAGAGAATGAAAGAACGAAATAGAAACAGGAGGAAACAGGAGGGAAGAT